>NW_009221673.1:2609-21836 GCF_000690835.1 Fulmarus glacialis
GCAAGGTCCTGAGCAACCTGATCTACCTTTGGTTAGCCCTGCCTGGTGGTATCGCTGTGTCTGCACCCCCCTGCTCAGGGACCTGCCCGGTGCTGTGGGTATGGTGGCGGAGCCCCGGTTGTCCTCGCTCTGGGCTTTGCACAGGTCCAAGTGCGTGCTGAGCTCTCCCTGCTGCCGTTGCTGCAGGAGGGCCACCAGCCGCTGCTGGTTTAACTGCCTTGTTTTGTTCTGGCGCTTCCCATTGCCAGCTTTTCTGAAGAGATGACGGCAGCCTTTAGATCAGATTGACGAGGAAAATTTGGATGACACCTTTAGCCTTTGCCAAAAGACCACCTGGCCCATCCCCAAACCGAAGCACAGCCCTGAAGTTTGAGCTCGGGTTTGCATGAGGGCGTGCTGGAGCAGAGGAAAAGCAGATGTGCGGCCGCCGCGACGATGGAAATGTGTTTCTTGTTGGGCAGAACTAGGCGCTGGGACCGGGATCCCCTGGGACTTGTCCCGAGCCATGCTTTTTGAGGCAAGGAGCATCCGCGCTGTGGCGTGGCTCCCCTCAACTTGATGTGCTGTCAGTGCGTCAGCGTGTCGGGGGGCATTTGCCCTCGTAAAGCTGGGAGAGGAGCAGAGGGATTGGCTGTGCAGAGGGCTGGTGCAGCGGGGCTTGCGGCTGCTTACGTTAGCAGGGCGGGCAGCTGCATCTGGGCGGGAGGAAAAAAGAGAAAATGAGGAGCAGATGGAAGAGCCGAACTGCAAGTAGGCTTTGCAGCTGACCTTTTAGTGCCGGCAGATCTTCCCATTATGTAGCTGTTTAGTGGAGTCAAATAACGTATGGAGGGGAGAAGCAACGCTTGGGTGATGCTTTTAGCAGCCTTGCCTCCATCCCTTCCCCTGCCCCACGCAGGGATGGTTTTATACTTGCCTTCAAGCTACTCAGCTGTCCTACGTGATGTTTCTTCTCATTTCCAATGAGATGCTCCATTTGTGGTTCACCATAACCTGTTTTCTTCCCTCTGCCCATCTACCGGAGAGGCCTTTTGAAGCCAAAGTCCCTGTTTCTTGAGAGTTTCATCTGCCTCTGCTACTCGTCCCTCCCTAAAATCAGTCTCTGCTATGCTGCTACGTGACATCCCGAATGGATGGTTGTCACTTCAAGTGGGAAGAAACCAAAAGAATGAAGTTGATTAATGAGGGGAATTACTTCATGTGCATGTCTTCATTAATAAAAAGCAGAGCAGGGAAGAGGCTTTCCAGAAAAAAAAGTATGATATGAAACAGAGTTGTCTCCTATTTTATACGTTTTCCTTAGAATATTAGCATCTATTTTTAGTTGAGCAGAGTGTTATTCATTTTGTTCCTCCGGTGTATAATGTTTGCCTTCTGAATTTTGTAAATCACTCGTGTTGCCTGAAAGAGCCCAGGCATCGTCCTGCCCGTCTCTCTTAACGGTGGGAACTTTTTGGGAAGGCCGGGAGAAAAAGGCTTCAAGTTCTGCCTGCTTAGAAGTAATGCAGCTTGTTACTCAAAATAATTCAATACTGAGTAGTAGCATCCTTTTCTAATGACAGGTAACTACACCAATATAATAAATTAATGGACTTATGGCAAAGGAGAGACACAACACAGGCATTGCTCAAAGCTGGCACACCTTTCAGGGAATAATTGATCAGTGAAAATTGAAATAGTCTTGTACAGGCCGTTCTCATGTATCTAAAGTCCACCTCATGCTAAGGAGCTATTGGAGCTACGCAGCTCAGCATCTTCAGAAACTTTATTTTGGGAGCCCTGCACAGTGAGCTAATATCTTCCTTTGGCTACAGTGTTGTAAATCCAGAGTTATCCACTAAAGTCAGCTGTAACGCCTGTAGCCGGAAATCAACTTGTAAGGATGATAAACTCTGTTTTTAATTAATTTTCAAGACATAAAGTGAAGCCAAATGTTTTTTCTGAGCTGATGTCTGGGAGAGGGGTTGGAGGAGCACATGCAGAAGGAAGTTGCTTCCTTGACTTGCACGACCCCAGTGCGGTGGAGCAGTGTGACAGGGGCTTTGGTGGCAGTTCTAGATCTTGGCCGTAACCAACGGAGGTTGGGGTTTTCTCCCCTCAGCAATTAAGAATTTCAATTAGTGTAGATAACTTAGCAAGGGAAAGTCTGCGCAAGCTGTTTGTGTGCGACCCATAAATGCATTATGAATGCAGACAGGCTGATGTGTGGGAAATGAGGAACACGTGCCCAAGCCTGTTCCTGGTGGCAGTTCCTCCATCCTGTTGTGGTCCCTCAGAGTTTACCAGAAAGATCCAAGACATGCACTTAGCCAGGCGTTTTGGAAATGGCAACACCAGAAAACCAGATGTGACATTAATAATAAACTGCTTTTACAGGAGAACTGTAGAAGTAACTTGGAATTGGACTGCCTGATGACTTGATGAGTTGCCTCCATCTATGCAATTATCTGCAAGTCCTGCCTGGGCACGCTCAGGGATAGTCGCGGAAGGAGCTGTGCGTAGCTTGAGATTGCTCCGTGCCCAAACCAGAGCAACAGGCAGTGGTTTAACTCTTCAGGAGGGCTGCCAGAAATCCCATGTGAGATATGGGAGACCACGCTACGTGGTCAGATCTCCTGGGCTGTAGGGAAGAGCATGTGGATCTCAGACTTCTACTGGTTTTTTGCAGTAGGCGGATGCTTTCCAGACCCTGGGTGGTAGCTCATGCACAGACACGGAGTGCCTGTACATTGCATGGGTGTTTTGGTTGGTTGTGCATGCACAGAATTAAAAAATTTCATATTTAACATCTGGCATCGCTAGACTTAGATATTTTCAAATACCGTGTCATGTGATTGGTATCCATCCCCAAAATGAAGGCTTCTGTTGGTAAGCTGGCTATTTAGTTTTCTTAGCTAGGTTCATCAAGGTCATAAGTGTAATTTAGGGTTCGGTCCTGTGTTTGTTGTCTTGAGTATCTTTACTCGTAAATATTCAGACTTCAAGGAGTGTCTCCTGTGAATGAAGTCATTTGCACACATACTTCTCCCAGTAAAAGCTCAAAAGACAGAAATTACAAATATTTTACAAGGCAAACTTTGTAGTTCTAGTTTTTTTCATTTTATTTTAATATCAGTTTTGTGGCCAATTCACGTAATTATTTGCCTAGAGGGGAAAACCTCTTTAAGCAGGGAAAGCAGATCCAGCGTATTTTCCTGCTATGTCCGTTTACTGGCTCTCTGATGTGGAGACAACAATGATTTTGTAAAGACCAGCTCTTCATGGCAGCAGTTTATTTTTCTTTTGATTTAGAGGTAATTCTTCCACAGGGAAAATAAAAAGTTGTCTTGTATCCCACCCAGTAGAGGAATTGCAGATGCATTTGTTTATCTTCTGTGCTTCCAGTGTTTCTGGCCAGGGAGAGGAGAGGGCCTGGTGAAGGTGCTGACAAAAATGTCGTGGAGAACTTTTCTGCACAGGCAGATTTCTGGTACAGGACATGCACGGCTCTTCGGGTGATGACTTGGACCCAGCTGGCCGCCTTATCCCAAGCTGGCTCATGCAGGGGGAGGTTTGGTGATGATGATGGCTGCGAGGAGGGATGGTGGAAAAGGTCCTTCACCACCCAATGCCTGGTTGAAGCAGGGCTTTGGTTTCTGGCTTCTCGTGCTGCTTTTCCTCTGGTTCCCTGCTTCGAGTGCCAGTGCAGCTGGTGCACCTGCATCTCGGTTTCCAGGGCATTTGGGCACAGCCGCATGGTACCGAGGCTTGGCTTATAGGCAGAGGAAAACTGAGAAAAACCAAGAAGTTTGCTCATTCACCACAGAAGAGAGGTAATCCAAACAGCAGCTGTCAACCAGGGATGGCACTGGTGGGGGAAGAATATAAAGGCAGTAGGAGGCTGAAGTGTTCGCTTGAAATGTCAATATTCCTCCAAAAAAATTGCTTGCCAACTTCAAAACTGCATCCCCACCACAGAGGCCGTCTCCTCTCTCATAGTTGGACATTAAACAAAAAATATCCAAAACCCAATTGGGCACCAAATGCTTGAAACAAGCAGTTGCACAGAACACATGGAACTCATTTAAGCCTCAGAAATTTGGGGGAAGTCGGGGGACTCTTTCTTCCATAAAAGTACTTTGTTGTTTTGGAAGAAAACTGGTGCAATGTGATGCACAGATGAGTGAGCTCTTGCTTCTGAAATGGTGCTGAGCAGCAGATAAGCTGATCTGACATGCTGGGGCGCTCCTTGCAGAGCGCTGCTGGCCCGAGAATCGAGGCAGTTGGCTGCGGTGACTCCTTCCCTTCCCTTTGCAGCGGGAGCAGCGAATGAACCAGCTCTGTTGTGGCCTTTCTTTGTGTTTTATCCGAGTAACCTTGCTCACAAACCCAACCCAGCTCCAGCCCAGCATTTGCTTCCTGCCCCTTTGGACCAGTCAGCGTTAGATTTGCTTCCAGGCATTTTTCTTTAGCATCTTTGAGAAGACATCCAGTAAAACAAGGAGGGAGCTCTGCGAGCAGATGGAAAGGGAGCTCTGCGAGCAGATGGAATGAGGTGCATCTTGTGTTTAAGGAAAGGGAGAAAAGGTGCGTTATCTCCACAATGAAGCCCTGATGAACGTGGTTGGCATGTCTGGGAAGAGAGCTGGGAACCAAAGTGCTCCGGTGAGCCCACGCTGGCGATGCAAAGGAGAGGCTGAACAACAGGCAGGGCCCAGCGCTGCCCCAAAAACATTCTCAGGGTAGGGTTTGGGGTTTTTTCTGGTTTTTTGTTTCCCAGGGATTTCAGAAACCCTTGCCATTATTCACGCCCTGTGCTGGGCTCTTGTCACAGAGGCGGGCTGTGCGTGGCCACCGGATGCCCTGCGTGGACCAGCCCAGCCTCCGAGGTGGCTGCTCCCTTGCAGAGCCCTGCAGTCTGGTTTGCATTATGGGTGAAGTTTTTAGCAAATTACTGCTCCTTTCTGCTCCGTTTCCATCAAAGAATGGGCAGAGGCTGCCCAGCACTCTGAGGACAGATCTTTTTTTTTTAATAGAGCACAGATTTGTGTGGTTTTGGTTGGTTTGTTAACACACGCTTGGCCCTTATCAGGCTGCTGCTCTGCATCGTTTGCCTGGCACCTCTGTTGGGGGACTTACTGCTGTCAGCTCAGGCTGTGGGATGCGGTTCCACCCAAGAAGGGTTTCAGAGGAGCTTTTGGGGCTTTGGTGATGCTGAGCCCCACCAAATGCTGTGGGCAATGTCTGGGGTGTGCTCAGGTGGTGTTTTTGGAAAGAAATTTGGGAGAGGGGTGAGAGCTGCCACAGCTGGGGGGGCTCTGCGGGCAAGGGGGGATCAGCTCGCCCCACAGCCTGGAGCAGCCCCATTGGGATCCCCCCCAAGACTGGGGTCAGATGTTACATGCAGGACTGCGCTTTGCAGGGAGATGGATTTTGGGGAACCCCTAATTGCCCTCCCCTGTAAAATGAAATAAGGTTTTCTAGCCGAACAAGGAGAGCCTGGCTCTGAGGCCATGCAGGACAGCAGCAAATGCAAGAGAGGAGGGCGAGAATCAAACCAGAAGATGGTTTCCCATTAAACCCTCAAAAACTCAGCGGCAGCGAATTGTGCCCCAAAATTTTGTACATCCAGCTGTCTCCAGTCGGGGTAACGTATAGGCAGAAGCGGCGGTGCCTGCTATACCTTGCATCTTGTGCTATACCACGTGTAGAGTTTGGTCTATCAAGGGAGGTCGAATGAAAATGCTGTGCGACATCTTTTGTTACACAAGTGCTTCCTGCAGTGCTTTAAATCCAGAGCTTTTAACCACTGGTAATGGTAATTCTCTTACTTGCTGCTCTTGTGATAAATGCGCTAGTGAAGCCTGACATTAAGTCGTTTTTGATTGAGGAATACAACTTAATAGCTAACTAAATACCCATTTATGGGTATTTGGCTGATAAGGCTTATCTTTTACTTCTATGACATCTTGCCACCTTCTTGGAGAAGACTATAAATCAGCTGATACTTGCGTAGAAGTAGGCAGAAGGTGGCTGTGGTCTCAGTGCCCCGCTGTCAGCCTGCGTTAGGATGAAGGTGCCATCAAGGCTGATTTGGGGGTGGCAGCAGCCCTGGGGAGGTTGGAGCAGCCCCCGGGCTCCCCCCCACCGCGGCCGGGGGGACCTGCCCTGCCGGAGGTGCTTGTGTTTGCACAAAGGTGTTAGCTAAATCACAAACGTTGGATGTATTTAAAGCTTAACTCATGCAAAGCTGGGACCTCAGTGAATGTCATGCGTAAATGGGTTCCTTGTTAAATCTGGCAACAGGGTATTTATCAGGACTTGCTTTGGAGCTCTGCGCTTTTTAGTGGTTTTGAAAATAAGAAGAAAAAAAAAAAGTATTTTATTGATTTACCTAGAAAATATGTTTAAAAGACCTGTATCCCTTGTGGGGCAGCCAAGCTAGTTAAGCTTCCCTTATTTCAAATATTCTTTGCTTCCATTTTTTGAACAAATACACTGATGTGTGGAATAACAAGTGTAAATTATTTTCCAAATTAAAACAATTAGCCTTACAAACATTTAAAAAATCATGCCTCATCAACATCGCTGTTTTGTGCTTATAAGAGAACTGCAGAAGCTATTTGCTTTTAAAAAATGAAGAAAAAACTACCAACTAGTAATGAAAAAGTAGTTTTTGGGTTTGCATGTGGTCATGGACCAAAGGGGAATTTGTGTTGGACAATACTGAAATAGCTTTTTTCAAACAAAGAAACAGAGAAAGTTATTAGCAAAGGATTGTTAATAATCATGTTCATCTTGAAAAACTTTTATTTATTTATTTTTAAGTGCAGGGCTGTTCCCCTGTGGAGCAATCCCATCCCCTTCCAGTCAGACCATCCATGCTATATTTAGTTAAACATGAAGCTATCGTGATTTTAATGATCTTAATGCTTAAATACGACAGCTCCTGGTAGGAACGTTTCCCATGCTGTGTCGTGCCGCAGGCTGACACGATGTCGAGGTCTCACACTGGGACCCCAGAGGTCAGGGCAGATGCAGGAGGCATCTCCTCCAGCCAAGGGCTTGTCCAGGCTCACAGCCGTTGCAGTCGGTGTGCGCGCGGGATGATTCCTCGTATGACCGATTTCATACATAGAGTCTATCTCTTCGCAGGTATTTAAATGCTGTTATTTGGAAGATCAAATGATTACTGTAGCAGAGGTGGTATTGGATGGAGTAGAAACTTGCTTTTTTATAAGGGCTTCTGGTCCTTCTGCGCTGGACTTTAGGGGAGAAAGAGGGGGTAGCAGTAATTGGGGACAATGACAAGGTGACATCCCAGAGCACTTCTTGTACTCAATTCATTCACGGTTAGTGCCGGTGGTTCTCAGCTGCTATTTAGAGGACTCACATTTTGTTGCTCAGTTCCTCTTCTCCCCTTTTCCTTCAGCTGGGAAGCTCGGAAAACCTGGCTGCTTTTCTCCACTTTCCTTGTGACGGGTCTGGCAGAGCGTGCTTGGCCACAGCTTTTGCCGGAGCTTTCTTCTCATACAAAAATGTGCTGAGGAACCGCATCGCCAGCAGACACTGTCCCGCTTGTGAAGATTTACAGCGTAGCCTATAGGAAAGGAGGGTCCCTGCTCCCTGGCTGCACTGCAAACCACGCCGCCTAATGACCCAGGGCCCTTCGCAGGGATACTAAAATATTGCCATGCTCTTTTGTTCTGACACTTTCCTCCTTTTAAAATGTAAGTTTTTACCATTTTTCGAAACCACAGAGACAGAGATTGAAGGCAGCCCTTTGAATTTGTTAAAATTTGACTGCAGGGTTCCTTCCGACCCCTGTGCTAATTTTTAGCAGAGCAGGAAACATTAAAAATAACCATGAGAGAAGATTTCCCAACTCAGAAGGATTGTCCTCTTAATAATCTCTGGCTTTGTTTTCACTAGATATTTTCCCCCCTTAAAATTCCTGTAACGCTGCTAGGGCAAGTACATCCCTGCCAGCAGCAGTAATGGCACCAGAGGAGGAAGGCAGAGGGCCAGTTAGCCAGGCTGGCACCTAGGCTTGCTCTGAGCAGGGGTAAGGGATGTACAGGGGAAATGCTTATTATTTATTGATGAGCTTTTGCATGTGAATCGGAGCTTGCAAGCTCCATGTCTTCCCACTTTGGTGAACCTAAAACTGTTCCCAAGCCTCCAGCTGCTCTCAGCACTGGGTGAATTTCCCTTTTGCAATGAGGGGTAATATTTTGGTGCTACATCTCAAGACTTCTGAGCTTCTACTGTGAAACAAAAAAAAAAAAAAAATCAAAATTTGTTTTAAAACGTATCTGAATGTAGCCCCTTCTCTGAAGTTGAAATGTTGCATGGCCAAACCAGGGTATGCAACAAGAGCGCATGACATACTAACAAGCTCTGTTCAAGCCCCAGTGTTTTATCTGACTTGCATCTGCATTCTCAGCATCATTGTATAAATAGATGTCATTAAATAATACTTGTTAAATAATTGTTAATGTATACCGTAAAATACATATCATTGTATAAATAGTGTCCTCACCCAGGCGATGGCAGCAGGGATGCACCATGGTTTGGGTCATGACGCCCGCAGGAACACCGACTGCTTATGTTACTGTTTGTGAGGGGTAAAACCAAGGCGAGTAATTGCAATTACCACTCACCCCTGCTCTGTGTCGCCAGCTCCTCCCGGCTTGGCAACCTGAGGGCTCCAGATGTTCTGGATATATTTTCTTTATCAAACAGACAGCAATGTTTCCTCTTTTCTCTTCAAACGTGGAGGATGCCCTGCAGAGCCACGTTGGCCCGGCACCGCACACAGGCAGTAGTGCATGGTCAGAAAATGAGATCTGAGTTGATTACAGCTAGAAGTGGGCTCTGACATCCACCGAACCATGTCGGCTGGGACCACGTCAGTGTCGTCTTCCTCACAGCACCCGGGATCGATGGGTTTTGTCTTGCTTGGCCGGTGCAGTGATGGTTTTGGTCAGAGCCATGTTTCAGGGGAAGTTGGTTGAATTTTCTGTCTACCTTGTCTTAAAGCATCGGGTTTGTGCTAGGCAGAAAGTTCATCCCCTCTCGATGTTGCGAGCATTTAATTATGTAAAATGTGATCACTGTGTGTCATTTGGAGTGAAAGGCTTGTAATTGAGAGTGGGCAAAGGCATGAGTGAAATTTATCCCTGGGCAAAAAGCACAGCATGAAGCCACTGCGGTGCTTTCTCTTACTTGGGCCTTGTAATGGGGCGTCCAAAAAACTCACCTTTTTCTTACGCTTTTGACTTCTATAGAGGTGTTTTTTGACTGGGGGAATAGGGCACTACCTGCTTTTTTCCTTTTCCTTAGTTATCAAATAGACTAAAGGTTCCTTCATCTTTAATTAAAACAAAATGGAGCAGAATTCAAATAAAAGTCAATAATGATCTCAACACATAGGTGCTCCTGAAAGTTGCAGGCAATCAAGTAAGCAAGCCCAGATTTCAGGTGCTCTCTCCTACTTTACACATGCAATCCTCTGGCTGCTCTCGGAAACCCTGCCTTTGCTCACGCAGATGTTTGGCTGGGCAGGTAGAGCAGAGTCAATTAAATCTCCAGGCCAGACTAACAAAACATTTAAAAGTCTGAGTTAGTCTTGTCCATTCAGTTGGCGTGGCTGGCCGAGAGCCCCTTTGAAAGCCCGATGGATATTGTTTCTCTCAAGCATTAAACGCTTTCCCTGAAACAAACATCCTTTGAATAGACCATTGTTTTTCCTTCTGGATGTCCCCTTGTGGATTGATACAAGAATAGCTAAAAGCTGATGAATTGGTATTGTAAATTTAAAAAAAAAAAAAAAAAAAAACTTCTACTCCTTTGAGAAGTTGAATGTGCTGCAAGTTCTCTGCTCAGGTCCCACATCTTGTCCTCTGGAGGTCAGAGCACTGCATCAGGAGCTTCAGGGGAACCATCTCAAACAATCGTAGTTTCAGGAAAGATGCTCCATGGACCTGACGCCTTTCCCAGGTGTTATAATGTAAGGAATTGAGGTGCGATAAAGTGTGGAGGGGGTGTTAGGGGAAGAAGTAGTAGTTTGGTTGTGACCTGCAAGCCTTTGCATTAACAAACGCAACCGCATTCATTTATATTTTTCGTTACTGCTACATAGCAGTTGTGTACTGGTAGTTCCTTATGAGAAACAATACACATCATGTGAACAGTGTAACCTACGTTTGGTCACTGTAACTCTTGAGTTTTGAACTGCTTCTGTTTGTGCCTGTGTGCCAGCTCTAGCTGACAGCAGGGGCAGCTTTGGCTTTGTCCGTGGGCCTTAGAGCATCTGTGATTCCTCTCCCCACGTGCATCCTTTCTCAAAAGCAAGGTTTCCTATGGCCCAATACATTCAGTGGCTTCGTGTTAATTAAGGGATGCGTGCCAGAAATGATGGGGAAATAACCATTTATCATGTCGATTTACAAAAAACAACCCCAGAAAGGGGAGACCTGGGGAAGAACTGGGGTGGCCAAGTGCTGCAAATACAAGCGCGTTTCCAGCTTTGTATCACTGTAGATGAGCAAAGCACATAGGTATCGGCCCGCGGGGCAGATGCGCCCTTCCTTCCTCCATGGCAAGACACCCCTTCCCATCAATAAGATTTACCGTTATGGACTGAGGGTGATGCGTGATGGCTGATCCCCACATCTTGGGTAAAATGGTAGAGTTTCAGCAAGTCCTTTTGATAAAACAAATGGTTCAGGTCTGAGGTAGATGTGAATCACTCCCAAGACCTGCTCAGTTTAACCAAATCAGCATGTTTTACTGCTGCTCTTTTAGAGTCTTTAAAAACCTCAGGGAGTCCCAAGCGCTGTGCCAGAGCAGTGTCACCCTGTCCCTGTCACTAATCCTGTCGCTTCCTCTCACGCTCCTTTATACTCTGCAAATCGTTTGACGCCTCTTACTGTCCTTCTGTGAAACCTTCCTGCTGGATTGCATGGATGAAGGATTAGGTGTATAAGTAACATAGCCAAAGATTGTACTGTATGTAAGTAGAGCCTCTTTCAGAGCATGACTGATATTGCTATGTTTGTAAATTGATTTTTTTTTTTAATTATTATTTCTTTTTTAATAATACTGTCTTTTCCTTCCCTTTTCAGGGGCCTCTTGGTTTGGATGGCAAACCAGTAAGTAGCACCGAGTGCCAAATGTAACATGTCTTTATGCACACTGCTTTGCAATAGATAGGCAGAATCTCAAATATTATTCATCTATTACTACATATATAACTGTTTAGGAGACAAAATTGTATTTAGAAAAAATATTCTGTGGTCTGTAACACATGCAAGTTTAAACTCTGAGCCAGAGCTGGCCAACACAGCTAGAGGTGAGCTTTTCTTTACCTGTCAGCTCATCTCGGCTGCTTCTCCCCCTCCTGTGCCAGCTCAGCTAGCAGAGACTTTGCAGATGGGCTGCAGACCGAATTTGGGAAATAAACTCCAGTAGCACCTTGGAAGAAGCAAAACCAGTAATCTTGCTTGAGTGCTCCTGGCACTACAAAGTGGTATTGTAAAAATAATTATTCCCAAACTGGGTTCATTTGCCTCCAAAGGAGCCCAGGTGGGAAGTGCTTGAGAGCGCCCCGTGCCCATGCAATACCTTGTGGAACAGCCTAGACTTCATTTTATGAGCTGTTTGCTTGACTTCATTTTTGCTTGGAAGCCCTTTCGATACTCAGGTGCTCCATCCTTTTCTTACTTACTTTACAGAAACACAGACTTTTTTATTTTTATGCTAGCTGAACACTAGTCAGCTCCGATTCCTTTGGCTGGATGGTTGCTGCAGGAGGTCACAGCTCTGTACATGTGTCCAAATCCCACTCTATTCCACCACTTTCACTAGAGGGCACCATCGGAAATCTTTTCAAGCTCTGGTCCTAAACCAACTGTGATTTTCAAAGTGGGCAGAAGTCATTCAGTCTTTGCAATCAAAAAGTTACTCCAGATACTTATTTCTAGCCAGTTGAGGAGTATTTTGTTATAGCTGTTTGTTGCTGTGGTTGGTTTTTATCCTACCCGTGAAGATAACAAATGTGAATGAAAAGAAATCTAGAAATAACGCATTAGAAAAGAAAAAATCCCAAGAAACTGTGGAAGGCCGGGTCACGCCGGTATGTTCAGGGCTTGGCTTTGAATTAGCAAAACCCCGTGATGGAAGAGCAGCGCAAACCCCAGCAGCACGCTCCTGCGCCCACTGCCCTTGGCACGCACGTGGATGCAAACGGCTGCAAGCTGTGCGTGTGCACCGGGCAGGAGCGAGACCTCTGGGTGAGAGGCAGGGAGAATCTCAATGAAAAAGCAAACTTACCAAACGGCCAAACTCAAACCAGACTGCTCATGATCTCTTCTATGAGAGCAAGGGGCCAGCAGCCTTGCTTAGAGCCAAATTAACAGCAGGAGGGCTGCTGCGTGGGGGTGCAGATGCTGCTGCTGTTGGCCTCTCTGCTGACCTTCCCCCACTGCATCCCACCGGGTCCCGCTTCGGCAAACACCGTGAATTGGGCTGAACCCCAAGATTCAGTATTTTTCTGTGCTAGAAGGAGGATGCAGAGCAGGCACATCAAAGCGTGGCTCTGCGGCTTCTCTTTGGGGCTGCAGCGTGTCTCTGCCTGCCTGTCTTACAGAAAGCTGCTTAGAGGGAAGATGACTTATGTCTTCGGCAAATAGGCCAAAGAAAGCAGCCCATCCTCCTTGTTTATTTCAAACAGATGTATAATTGTTGTAATGATATGCTGAGCATGTGTTTTTCTAGAAGTGATTTAATACTTCAAGAAATCTCTTGCATCTATTTAGAGTCACGTGTTTGCAAGCGGATGTCACGCTGCCTGCCCTGCCCCGGTCCTTCTCCGGTCCTTTGTCCTGGCAAGAGCAGGCAGGACCTCGCTGGGGCTTTTCGGTAGCGTGCTGCTCATGTGAAGCAGTGTATAACTTAAAATAATAGTATGTATAACTTAAAATAATAGCAAACGTGGCTCAGGTTTGTGAATTGATGAGTGCGTTCTCCTTGGTTTTGATATTGTCTGTATTGGCAATTCTGCTGTTTCTTAACTCGGGTCCTTCTCCTGTATTTCCAGGGACCTCCAGGACCAAAAGGGGAAAAGGTAAAGACTGCATTAACATGTGGCTTTTGGGGAAGCAGCTGTATGTGCTCCTCGTGCTGTAATTCTCTCCGTTCAGGTTACCCCAACACGCCAGCATGACATTACCACTGGGTTTTGTTGGGACGTGGAGCCGTGACAACAGGTTCTCAGGTTGCTTTTGGATGAGCCCTGGAAGGGGAGGGCAGAAAGAATTTGCAAAGATGTAGAAGGAATAACTATGGCCTTAAAGCTCATCCATGCTGCAGGGCTCCTGGTAACCCCTTAAGGGTTAGGAGAGTGGCATACAACTCTCCTCGTGCTTTCCTCCAAGAGCAAGGCTGTGGGCTCCGTCGCTCTGTGTTTGCATGACATCCTCCCATGAAATTAGAGCAGCCAACGAAGGTCATTGCTGTACTGAAAGTGATGTTAATCCTCGCATGTGTAGGACATAAGCAGTTGCTAGGGGAGCCTTAGAGTTGGAAACAATCCGCTATTTCTGATTTATTATCTGTTTCATCGCCTGCCAGGCCAGATTGTCTCAAGCCCTTCTCTTCACTGGTTTTGAATACGTTAAGCAATAGGACTCTTGCCGCTTCCCTTGTGTGCCGTTCCCGCGTCCAGCTGACCCCGCGCTCGGTCCTTCGTGGCTGAGATTTGATCTCTAATCGCTGACCCTTGCTGTTTTGCCTGACACGCAGGGTGAAGCAGGGGACATCGGCCCAAGGGTAAGTAGTGACACGGCACGTTGATTTATTCTAAAATCTGGTTGGGTTTGGTCACCGCACAAAACAAGGCTTTGTGCAGCTTTGTCGCTGCAAACTGAGGTATGGTAACAGTTCTGGAAACATTTAATTTTGCCCTTGGAGCGCTTTGTGGTGGTGGTTTTCCTAACTTTGACCATGGGGAAACAAGAGTTGAAGACCTTGAGGTACCTCATGAAGGGTTTCACTGTTACTGGGCTTTTCTGTCCCCGATTCCCTCTTCTAGTGTCAGAGACAGACTCTATGTTTCTCTTGAAGCTGTGCTCCTTATTTGTTGACATTAGAGCACCAGTACGCAGTGGTAAGACCTGGTGTCCCAAGGAAAGGCCCAGCATGGTGTTGTGCAGGATGGAAAGTTCCTCCTCTCTTGCTGAGCTACCTGCCTGGGAGCATAGGCTGCCTTTGATTGAAGAGAGAGGATTTAAAGTAACTGTATAATGAAGAAAAACTGTTTTGGCGGTGGCAGCGGTAACACGAAGTCTGGGAAGCTGGCATGTGGGCCCTGCGCAGAGGCCGGATTCGGAGCTGGCACCCAAGAGCCGGCTGGTAGGCTTAGATGTGGTTGCTGGAAAGGTAGCCAGGACCTCAGTGGTTAACGTCAGGCAGAGATGCCTCAGAGTCATTTTTCTTTTTTCCCCTGGATGCTATTAAGTCACTTTTTGAAGTTGGTGTCATTTTCTGAAGCAGCTCCCAATAGCCTTGGGTGCCTTTGGAAATGTCACCCTCAGGCTCCAAAAATTTCTCCGATAGATTTATGCCCTGTGTGGCTGAGGAGGGGCTCGGCGTAAGGTCTCAACCTTGTCCAAGTGCCCACCCACATACTCAGCAAAGGCTTTAAGAGGTGATTCAGCGGCACATGGGCACATTCACTCCTTGGCCGGGACTGTGGATGACTTCGGGGCTGGCGACTCGGGCGATGCCAGAGGAGATGCTCAGGCTCCGAAGCCCCTGAGGTCTGTGCTGCCGGATAACACGGGAACCCACCTCCTGCCGCAGCTCCTGTTTGCCCTGCGGGAGATGCTCTGGGGACGGGCTCCGTCTGGACTCGCAGGGGTGGGTGCCAGCTCCAAGGTAACACTTGTCCCATGTTTTAATCTACCGATAAAAATACGTGCTTTTTTTTTTCTTCTGACCTGCATTTGTCCAGATTTTGCTTTACTTTTCCATTTATTTATGTCTTGTTGCACAAGAGTAAGAAAAAGGCTCACAAACAATTTGGGAGGAAAGGGAGAGAAAAGCCTGGCATAGCCATGCCACAAGTAGGTCTAACAACTGGTGCCTGGCTTTGAAAATAGCTTCCTTTATGTCTCCAGACACTCAGGGTTGTGGATTGGATGTGAAACTTCTTAATACCATCTGGGCCAGATTAATTTTATTTTCTTAATTTCATCTATCTTCCTCCTCCAGTTTCAGTGGTGGCTTTGTTTAGCTGATTTTGAAAGATGTGTCGCAGCAAGTCATCGCATCAATGGGAGGATAAATAACTAGGAATATATCCAGTGCCACCTCCCTCGTAAATGTGGATGTCCATGGGTGGTGGAGTGGGGATAGTGTGTGTCAGTGAACACAAAAATATTATCATTAGGAATGATAGATTAAAAGAGAATAATGCTTGGGGCATCTTTGGAGGGACTGTCTGCAGTGGAAGTGAGATGAAGGCAGTGAGGGATTAGCTACTGAATATGTTTGTGTCTGCGCTGCTTCTCTTTCTGTCTCCAATAAACACCTGCCGCCAGTGTGGACAAAAAAAAAAACCACACACACAAAAAAAAAACCACAAAAAGAGATTATTGCATGTGTGAGTGTGCCTAACACAGATGCTGGAGGGTGATTTTGGAGAGCTGAGGAAGAGGTTCACATCGGGTTGTCTTAGACACTAAAGCTAATGCTTGCAAATGGCATCAGGGAGGCTGTTGCACAGCCTCACCTAACCAGGGTGGAGAATAAACATACTCAAATATACTGACAAAATGCATGTAAGTGTATTTACAGGGAGAAACCAAGAACAGATTCCCTTTTCTCTGGGGAGAAAAGAGAGAGTCGAAGCAGGATGCTGCCACGGATGGGACTGCTGTGCCCTGATATTCGTGCTTGTATTTCTCTCTTAAAACCAAACATATTGCTACACCTCTGAAAAGGACTGTTTTTATAAGCCAGACTCGCTCCCTGAGCCGGCACTGGGATGACCACTCTGGATTTCTTACCTTAGCTTAGGTGATCATGGTCTTACTGACAGTTCAGATGGTTAGACAGATGATGGGATTGATGAATTTTTGCACGTCTGGGCTAGCGGATGCACAGCGCCTGTGGCAGCAGCGCCGGGTTTGCTCTCAAGAGGGAGAAAAGGGGCTTCAATTTGTGAGAGAAATGCTCTTCTCTCCAGCGGCCCATGCAGCATGCTCCTGCTCCACGGCCAGCGCCGTTGGAGATGGCACCAGTAATGTCTGCACCTGTATCCTGAGCTGCTGTGGGACTAAACGCTGGCAGGCCACGTGGCTGAACTGGCTCTAGAGCTACAGCCTGGAGTTTAGGCTGCAGATAGAAAAATAGCTTTTTTCCTCTCTTACTTTTTGCAAGAAGATAAGTGCTTGCCAAGCCTACGTTGCAGATAAAAGCTCAGCACGGAAAGCGTCCTGCAGAGCTCACAGTTAACAGAGAGATATATGGATATTTTATTTTACTTTTACTTTTACTTTTACTTTTGCTTTGCTTTACTTTTGCTTTGCTTTACTTTTGCTTTGCTTTACTTTTCCTGCAGAGCTCACAGTTAACAGAGAGATATATGGATATTTTATTTTACTTTTACTTTTACTTTTACTTTTGCTTTGCTTTACTTTTGCTTTGCTTTACTTTTGCTTTGCTTTACTTTATTTCTTATTTTGGAACATTATGTTGAATTGGCTAAATCGAGTACTCTAAAGCTGGAAATTGCCAGTGTTCAAGGTTTCTGTGCTCTAAGACTCCACTGCTGCACAGGGTCAGACCCAAAGGCCAGTTAGCCCAGTGTCCCGTGACCAGATGCATCGAGAGAGTGTCAACATGGAGCAGGAACGTGTAACTCCGACACGCTGAGCTGCTCTCCTGGAGCCTGGTTATCCATGGCCCGGATGTTTCTTGGGCCAGAGATGGTGTCTCTGTATTTAATAGCCCTCAGGGCTGTTCGTCTTTCATGGGCCCATCTGTAACAGGGATTGTTTAACATTGAATGGATTTGGTGGGATACGATGTGTTTGGCCTCGGAGCAAATGCAGATTGTCATTTCACACGGAAGCAGATAGGGCTGGGCTTGGGAGGTGTTTACTTGGATGGTGCTCAGCAGTCTGAGGGATAAGAAAAAAGTTTCAGTTCCTGTCTTGCTCCTTGGGCTCTTCTGAAAATCCCACTTAATGCTCTTGTGTATCTTCATGCACACAGGAAGCCATAAAACTAGGTCCTTTGGGTCTCCCACAAACCCCTCTGCTCACAGGAGAGCCTTTCTGGTGGTTTCTGTAGGATCTGGAGGGCCTGGCCGAACACAAGGGCTTTGTGTCCCCATTAATTTCTCCGTGGCATCATCTTGGTTTTTCGAAAATCTCAGGATTTCAGCATTGTTCCTCCCCAAAATGGCTGTATTTAAGTGAGGGCTGAGCTAAAGCCTCTCTCTACAGCTTGAAAAAAATTCTTGGGAGGGCTTTATTTTCCAGAGTTGATTAGTTTTTTCTATCTGACTACTTTTCCCCTCCTTTTCTGAGATAACTCTGTTAAAACATCCGTGCTCAATGTACTTGTGCACACTTGCTGCTAAGCCTGTCCTGGGAGGCTGGGCAGGAGGTGGGCTTGCCTATGCAATATTTACCCCGAAATTGAGTTTTGGGGTTATCTGTTATTTGTGTGAAAAGTTTAAAAGCTCCCTGGGCAATTTGGACAAGAGGTTTGTTTCTTAGAAACCTTCCAAAATCCTTATGGAAGATGTGCTGTGTGTTCCCACGGGGCTTCTCGCAGCTTTGCTCCATCCCTTCGGTCCTCCTACAGATGTGGCAGGGACGGACGGGGGAAAGGGAGACGCAAGCAGTGTCCTGAGAAAGGAAATGTCTTACTGCTTCTCCCTAGATAGATAAGTGGAAAGGCTAAAAGACAATAGCAATGACTACTGACATGGTCTGAATACATTGTTTTTGCATCATATAAATCTGAGAGATTTATCTGCATTTTGCAGGCTGGGGAATACATCAGTATTCATTTTAACCTCTGAAAAAAAATATAATATTTGGTCTCAGGAGAAATGCTGGGATATATCCCCTGTGGGGTTTACTGGAATAATGCTCTTTATTCTGCAGAAAGCCCTGCAGTAGGGGAATCCTCTGTGCCCCAGCTGCTTTGAATGTCCTATTGTGCAGTAAACTAATGAAAAGATACTTGTTTCCCTGTGTCTGTTTACTGCCTACCAAGCTCCAGTGTATCCAGAATGTTAAAACAACCACTGTTGGCTACCTAGATTATTTCCTCATGCATCAATTAATTATCAAAGAAAAATTGTTATATATTGTTACAGCCTTTAAAACTCATTCTTCTGCTGTGCTTTCACCTTAAATACTTGCTCTTTCCTCCTCTGCCTCCCACTTTACCTGGCTAGATGGTTTTTCCCCGGCTCAATCACGGATTTCTGGCTAACGATCAGCTTGTCTTTGGCCGGCGAGTGCTCAAGGTAGACATACTGGATCTGCTGCCGCTGGTTTGCTGTGATTCTTTGAGTTGCTTTTGTTCTTTCTGGCTGAAAGTGCACTGTTGCTATTTTAAATTGCACTACAGAGGGGCTTGTTGTGAGCGCGCTTGAGTGAAACCCCATCGGAATCTAGGGGGAGTTTTGTTAAAGTGGAGAGACGTAAAAGTGATGGGGTTTAGCATTTGGGCCTTTGTAAGAATTGGGAATCAAGCAGCAAAGTCCTATAAATGCTCGTATGAACAGTGCTGGTATTGTAAAGTAAAATGCATTAAAACTAGAGTTGTCTAAATCCTTGTACTCTGAATGTGATGTTTTAATTAGGAAAATTCAGTGGGAGACTCTTGACCTGACATAATTGGATGCAGTGTTCAGTATTTGCAATAGGATTTTTTTTAAAACTATGCAAGTGATTTAGGAGCACAGATCTTGTTGAAAGACCGTGGGATTTGTGCTGCTAAGTCACTTAAGGACTTCTGAAAATCCCACACTTGTCCCTGATTTGAGGGTGGACCACATATTAAATACAGTCCTCATACTGCCTCGGTGGTAACCCTTCCAGATGTTGCTAAAAGATTTACGAGACTGCCTTTCCGTGAGGCTTTCCATTGTGCGGCCACATGGATGTGCCCGGCCACAGCCCCGGGGCTGGGCTGCGGCGGCCGGCGGGGGGTCGGGAG
>NW_009221674.1:0-363 GCF_000690835.1 Fulmarus glacialis
TCCCATCCCATCCCATCCCCTCCCATCCCTTCCCATCCCTTCCCATCCCTTCCCATTCCATCCCATCTGCCATCCCATATCCCACCCCATACCTTACCCAATCCCATCCCCCTGCGTGCCAGGAGGGATGTCTTCCGACTGGATGGAAAAACCAGCCCCAAGGCCAGCCCTGCCCAAGGAGGGAGAACCCCCTCCTCTGTTGAGGACGAGCTGCCACTAACGAGGGCAAGACACAACAGAGCCCAATTAAGTCCTGGCGCTGCCCAGCTCATGCACATCCGAGCCTGAAGTGCCTTCCATGCGTGGAGTGGCGAGCCCAGAAATCGGGAAACGGCAAACCCTCGCGCTGCTCTAACCCATCCC
>NW_009221674.1:483-1039 GCF_000690835.1 Fulmarus glacialis
GGCCGTGGAGCTTGGGGGATGCCAGGACCCCCCTGCTCCTTCCCAGCTCTCAGGGGGGACTCGGGGAGAGCAGCAGGCACTGCTCGAGCGCTGCAAATCCACATTTAGGCAATTAAATGGCCCGTTCTCAAAATATGCTCAAGGCTCACACATCCAGGCGAAGGCAGCAGGTGCTCGGCAGCGCTGGCAGGCGGATGCTGCCTTTTAAAGCCTCTTTGGGAATTCAGGCAGCCTGCTGCGCCGTGGAACCGGTCCCACGCCATCCGCACCGGGACAACGGGCTCGGTCAGCCGTGCAGGGGCAGGAGGTGCCATAAGCGGGTTTGTCTGCCCGGCGCTCCCCGCTGCGCCGGGAATTGCTTTCCTGCGCTGCGCTGGAGCATCGGGGCCGCTCGCTGGTGGCCCATCTGGTGCTGAGCCACGGGGACCAACCTATCTCGGGGAGCCTTCTCCAGCGTCCCCCTCCCTGGCTGCAGCACACAAATCCTCCCCCTCCACAAAATCAGGTGCCAGAGGCTCTAGTGATGGTGTCAGGGAGAAATCAGAAGGGATGGGGG
>NW_009221674.1:1166-1429 GCF_000690835.1 Fulmarus glacialis
AGGGGTGAGCAGGGAGCAGGAGACCTTGGAGGGCTGTGGGACACAGCGGCACAACCCCATCTGGGGTCTGTCGCAGGCAGGACAAGAGCGCGTCCATCCCGGGCCAGGTCTGCAGGACTGACGGATGGCTGCTCGGGGTCGCAGACGGGATGAGTGAGGCTGCCAGGCGTGCGAGGGCTCCCGCAGGACCCCGGGGTGTGAGGAGCCCCTGGCTGACCCCGTCCCACCGGCTCCTCGCAGCACCCGCCTGGACGCCGTCCCCA
>NW_009221674.1:1786-3542 GCF_000690835.1 Fulmarus glacialis
CTGGTTTGGATGCCGCCGGCAAATCCTGGTGCTGCCAAATCCCCCCGGCGCTGCTGGCATCCCCACGGCCCCTGGGCACCCTCGCCCGCCGGCACCCCTCCCGGGCGGAGGGCTCCCGCTGACCATCGCTGCCGGCTGACGCATGCGGTGGCATCTTCAGCTGCTTGGGAAGGGGCCAGCTTCTTAATGCGGGCGCCGGAGCCCTGGAGCGACCGCCTGGCTGGAAGGTGCGGAGCTGCTTTGCCCTGTGCTCCCCTATCTCCTTCATCGCTGATTACATTTAAGGAGGCTATTAGAAGGGTTTGGCACAACCTGTTCTTAATAAAGCCGTGTTGCTCACCGGCTATCAGAAACCTTTCTCCTAAGCACTTGCATTAGTGAGTACGTTCCTCCGCAGACGGCTATTTTTCACCGGGGCAGGACGTCAAGCTGATTTCCCACCTTTGCTCTTCCCGTAGCTGGGACAGGGGTCCCTCCGCTTTGTTCTCCCTGTTCCCCGCTTCTCCCTGCCCCCGGGGGCCCCGGCTTTCTGGATCCATCACGGGCAGGTGCTGGAGGATTTTCCTGCCAGATCTGCTCCAGCCCTCGCGGGGACGCCGGCTGGCCTGGACTTTGCTCCGACACCTGCAGCAGAACAGAGATGTTTGGTTTACAAGCGGATGTGGCAGCACTCGGCCACGGATCATCACCTGCACCGTCCCTTTCCGTGCTCCTCCGGCTGTGGCTTGGCATGAATTCCCCACATGCTCTTCCCACCACGTCCCTTCTTCACGGCTTTCTCCGAGTCCTTTTTGCAGCCAGCCAGAGCACCGGAGCTGGCACCCTGGGCTCAGCCCTTCGGGATCTGCCGGCGGCACATACCCCGTCCCGCTGCCGGCCCGAGCTGATGGGCTGCTCCGGGGTGTTCTCCGGGGCAGCGGCTTTTGGGTGCGCCCGTGGGGAGGTTTGGTGCCTGAGCTCTTGTCAGCAGTGCCCGCCGGCTGGGTATGGGTTGCAGATGCAGACCTGGGCATGGTGAGGGCTATATATTGGCATCACACGTGGCTACAAACAGAGAGAGAGAGTGCCGCGCTTCCCTGCCTCTTGGGAAAGGGAGCTCGGGCACAAATTATCCCTCCCAGGTCACGGTGGTGCTGCCGGGGGACGTGCACGGGCAGCCAGGCTGTCTCTCCTCTCCTCTCAGACCTGCTAGGGACCTGCAGCACTCCCGCTGTCCCCTGGTCAGCCTCTGCTTCGGGGACAGGCTGGTCCCCGCTCCTGGGTGGCTGTCCCCTGGGAGGACGGGGCTCCACTAGGCACCGGAGCGGAGCCAGGCACCGTGGCTCTCGGGGTGCCTGATCCCGCACAGGGACTGCAAAGCCAAGCCCATCCCTCCCCTGGGACTCTGGTCTTTCCGGACGGGGTCTTCTCTGGAGCTTTCTCTGCTCAGGGCTGCTTCTGCCCATCCTGTCGCTGCCTTGAGAAGAGGTTTCTTTGATGCCAAGGCAAAACAAGGGTTCACTGGTGCTGCTGGAACATCTCACAAGGCTTTGGAGAGAGGGCTCACCCCAAAGTGTGTCCGGAGAGGCAGCAAGTCCGAGGTGGCTGCGCAGGGATGCCCAGACGTGGGAGAGCTGGGGAGCTGCCGCTGGTCGGGGTGATGAGTGTAACAGCGAGTTCTCTCTCCGGGCCTTTTATATCTCTCTCTGATTTTCAGGCAGATCTTTCATTTTATATCTCTATCAGATTTTTCCGGCAGAGCGGCCGGTCCCACGCG
>NW_009221674.1:3598-3973 GCF_000690835.1 Fulmarus glacialis
GCGGCTGGAACCAGCCGCAGGAAGAGAAATTGCACATCCCCCCCAGTCATCCCCACCGGCTCCCATCCATCAGCGACTGCTCTTGCAGGAATGATTTATTCCTAATTGTATGGTTACTCGGCAGAACTTGACTGCCTTTCTACCCACCAAAAAAACCCCAGCAATGTACTTTAGGAACTCCTGATGAGACTAATAGCATGCCTAATAGAGGTCACCGTTCATTACGGAGCCATGTACCGCATATTATACGAACATCAGGACGTGGAGAGCTATTGTTTTGGACGCAACGTGAGCTCTCAGGCCCACGTCGGCATCGCAGGAGCACTTTGGGGCGGGCAGGAAGGGCAGCGGTTGCGGAGCCGCGCGGCTCTGCCC
>NW_009221675.1:0-321 GCF_000690835.1 Fulmarus glacialis
AATGATGTGCAGGGGGGTGGAGGGGTGCAGGGAGGGGGGCGCTGGGTCCGTGTCCCGGGGAGGGCTTGGCCACAGCCTGCTGCCCACGAGTTTCGGGGAAAGGCAGGAAAAAATGAGAACTATTGGGAATCAGAGATGCTAGAAAGGGTTTGACAAGGGGGGGTTCCTTGCAGGGTCAGGGGCTGCAGCTGCCCAGGGAGACCCAGGACCTGCACTGCCCCGGAGAGCAGAGCCGCCTCCTGGCAGCCCTTGCACACCCATGGCTGGTGTGTGCACACGCGTGTGCCCGCACGCCCTGCAGCACTGTCGCCTCTCCTTCCC
>NW_009221676.1:0-5671 GCF_000690835.1 Fulmarus glacialis
TTGTCTCTCACGACAGTGGCCAGGTTGACAGTACTTTGGGTACTTCTAAATTCATATGGTATTTACAAGTGATAGTGCCAGTTACAAGGGGAATTCTGTTTCTAAATCGGCCATTGACATCATTATAAAGAATGTTTCCAAAAGTGCTGAAATGAGCTAATAAATGACTCTAGGACTGAAAAAAATCATACATTTTAACATTACTTGTTTTTTAAGATTGAGAGATGTCTTTATATATGTGAAAGTACCTTCACAGAGGTAAAATACTTGGTGCTAAATGACTCTTTAACTTATCAGAAAAATGTGTAACCAAAAAGAGTGTCTAGAATTAAAAACCAGCCAACAATAAAAAAGTCATATATTTTTAAAGCTGGAAGTGACTATCGTAGAATAAACTTTCAAAGAGAAGCAGTTGATTCTCCATGGCTTAATGCTTTCCAAGTAAGACTGGCTGCATTTCCAGAAGGTATACTTCCGGTGAGTGTAATATACTGAGTTCAATACATGGGTAGTTGGAAAAAATAAAGTGGCCTCTGTTAGGTACTCAGATAAGGTGAATTAGGTTCTTTCTGTCCTTGAAATGAGTGAGTCTATGAGAAGCAAGAAGAAGCCATTGCTGGATCTGTTAAATCCACTTCTGTTCTGATTGTACGCATGAGCTTATGAAGCTGTACTGCTCATACCAGAAACATTGTTCACTTCTTTGGCCATTCAAGAAGTCAGGATACAGTCTAGAAATAAAGTGCTCTCCGGAACAGTGTGACAAGCTAACAATACCCAGCCACCTCCACCTGTCATACGGAGCATGAATGAGTTTCTCCAGCAGAAGCCAGTAGAGGCACAAAGCCACCAATGCAACTACCAACACATACACTTACCCAGCCTCTAGAGTTCAGCTTTTCATACTGCATTGAATTAGATTTGCAGCAACAGTGAAGATAATAGATATTAGATTATTTAAGAAAGGTTTTGTGATCAAGTAATCAGGTGGATTGTTACATGCTTATGGTTATATACCTACTTGTAAATAATTGAATCTGTTTAGTTTAAATAGGGCAGTGGTGACAGTAAAGATTGTGCAATGTAGAAGCTGGAAAAAGTCTTGTTTGACTTGGTCTGCTAGAAGCTGATAGTCTTGATTATACCTCTAATTGTTTCTTGGTGTATTTTGTTATTCCTCACAGTTTGTTTTAATTTTGGCTCATTTACCATTTGGCACTGATCTAGTAACAGGACACCACATGTTGCTGTGCTGTGACTTCTAAAAGCCTGGCTGGAGAGTCACTGCTTGCCAATTTCTACTAACTTTCACTTCTGTCAATATAATAAGCAGTGGATAGACCATTATGAAAGTATCATGCAGAATGAGAATCAGTTGTGTCTGGCAGTTATAGTAAGAATCTGGATAACACACCATGGGGGTAATAAAAGGCACCCAGACCCTTGTGTCACCTTTATACAGAAAACTGGAAAAAGCAGTTAGATTTCTGTCATTACAGGTGAACATCTACAGTCCAGCATCTGAAGTGCTAGCAGGAACTGGAGGAGAGACACAAGGAGGGTTGGTCATGAATTGAGCAGAGAGCAGTGGCTGCTAGATCTGCAAGGGATGAATGTGAGGAAGGAAAGGTGTGTGATGTGGGGGCAGAGCATCTGTGTACTGAACATAGGATTAGATATGTTTGTGGATTCAAGTAGAATATTTGAAGTACCTGGTATGAATTGCTTAGTACAGGGTTACCAGGTGACATGATGTAGCCAAAAGGACTGTTTTCTGAACTGCAAGCTAACATCAAACACTATGGCTTTTTTTTTATGTACAGGTCTGTCGTTTTCATATTTTAATCAGCACAGCATCTGTTTAACATGTGTTTAATCTCTGTTTGCTACATGCCTCCTCCCCTCCCCCATAAATTCATTGAGATTACTTGGAAAGACTCCTCTTGACTTCAGAAAGGTTGAATATGGCCTTTTCTTAGGTTTCAAGGGAATATTATACTAGTCATTGGCTACCATTTTATGTTAGATTTAATCAGTACCATTCATGACGAGACCCTGGGGACATGTATTTTCTCATATTGTTTCTTCAGACTTTGCTGTTGTCCTAAGTATATGCTTGAGCAGACAATAGAAGTTTAGCAAATGAAAGAATGTTCAGTGTTTTACCCAGCACTTGGGAGATCTACGTTCACTTCTCAGATCTGCCAGAAACTCCCCAGGTAGTTTTGAGCAAGTTATTCAATCACTTTTTCCCTCAGTCCTTGGTTTGTGAAATGGCATTTATAGCACTCTATTTGTAAGAAGGCTAGTGTGTTCAGGACTACGAGTTTCTTGAACACTACAACACTACGAGCTACTTGCCTAAAATAGACCACAAGGAACTAAAACGAAGGAAGTGTGCATCACCACCCTGCAAGACCTTGTCATTAGCAGCAGTGCTTCATGGCACAGCCCGTACATGTGCCTTGGTGCACAAAGCAGGCTGTACCGGTGATGAAGCATTTCTGACTTCACAGTGTGTGGGGCTGACATATTCCTGGCACGACCTTAAACAACATGGGCCACACTGATTTTATGACTCTGCTATTGAAACGTAATTCTTTTATTTTACCCCTGGCAGTATTCTTTTAGGAATAGTTTGTCATTGTTCTTACTAATGTTATAAGCAGCTTTGGTTGTTCTTCTATTTCAGCATTTTCCTTTTGTGTGCTTACAAGCCTGGTATACAAGTAGTGGTAATGGAGGGGCCATAATACTGTTTACTTCTGTTTTGCCAGGCCGCTTTGACTATTGTGCAGGAAGTAGAAATCTCTATGTTCGGTACTTCAAGCATTTGATTTCTTTCTCATTGCTCACTTTCTGGAGCTGCTGAGCATGCCTACCTAAAGGATTGGCTGTAGCTAAGGGGTGTGTCAAGCTTACACTGACTGTTTAGACTGCTATTTTGTTTAACGTGCTCCTAGTGTGTATCACGAGAGTGTCCAGAGACACCGTCCATCCTGCTGTCCACTTGGGAACCACAAACAGCCCCAACTCTTGCAGGAGCCTTTTTACTCCACACTGATATCCTATATTCCCTGCAACTATGCTGCAGAGCCCTGAGTAAGGTTCACTGCCCAATTCCTTTCACTAACTCCCAAGGACTTGTAGCAAAGGTGGGGTGAGTGGAAAGGAACACGAGGGAGGAAGCATGTGAACCAAAAATTGCATCTCTGGAGTAGTAGCTTTAAAGCCACATTGTTTCCTGTAAGTAGATTTCCTCCCATGTACAACAGGGTTGCCAACAGCAATCCCAGGAGGCTTGGCTTAGCTTGAACAGCTGAGCAGAGCAGGGAGGCCCTTTCTCCCAAGCCTCCTCTTGGGTCACAGTGGCTGGATCTGTGGCTTTCCTCCTATCATCTCCCTGTGAGCTGTGCTCTCCCTCACAGTGAGCTTACAACCCTGGTCCAAAACCAGCACAGCTCAACAGCACACTGAGAGTTGGCGTGGGCTGGGGGAAGAAAAGAGGACATGACCTCTTCTTGGGGGTATTCTGGCAACATTTTCTTTAAATGAAAATTATCTCCTCCATGGTTGGAGACAAAGACTTGCTATTTGGGAGTACTTGAACCTAGGCTCTGTTTCAGAAATACGGCATTTGCCATTCACTTGAAGATCCACATACATTTGTTCAAGTTAAAATATTGTTATCATTAACTAGAGCTAAAATCAAAACTTATGGCTTTTATTAAGATCAACATGATTCTGGCAGAATTAGAGGACAACTATAGCTGAAGTGCTGACTTACATAAAGAAAAAGAACAAACTGAGAGCATTTTCACTTGGTGTCAGTGACGGGAGAGAAGCAACCTTGCCTGCGCTAAGCCATATGCCAAGTCCCATAACTTAGAAGTTCTGCATATTGGCAAGCATACAGAACTCATACACTTTTAAAACTTAGCAAATGTCTACTTACAGCTTTATAGAAACTCTAAAAATGTCTAATTGTAATAACAAGTGGAATATGAATTCGAATGGACTAAAATTAAATTTCTAAAACTAGAATGAGCACTTAGACTAGTGCATACCCAGGAACAATTCGGGATAAATTTTACTTTCTCTTAGGAAAACATTCTGAATTCCTGTATTATGTATCAAAGTAGCATGTATTTTTACAAATACACAGGCAATTCAACATACATGAAATTGTAAATATGTGTTACTACATGATGCTTTTAATATAAATCTCATCAGTCCCATTGAATTTATCTAATTGTTTACTGTTATCAAGTGAGTGACTCACTGACCTGTGGACTTGCTGTATTGACTTTGTATGAAACCACGCCTTTTCCTTGCTATAAGACAGAACTGGATACAGAAACGTCTACTTTTCTTGGACAGGCACAGACTGGCTGTTCAGTCACCAGCCAGCTGTCTGACTACATATGTCAGCTGTAGTTTAGTTAATTTAGCTAATAGATAGCTTCTGGTTGCATTAAGAACTGAATGAGAACTGATCTGCGCACAGGATAGAGTATGAACTGGAACCAGTTCATTACTCTGGAATTAAAAGACTATGATTGGAAGCCTTAGGGAAAAAAATCTGATTTAAACATCTCATTCTAACTTGAACACTGAAAAAGACGAATGTTTTCATGTGGAACTGAGCTGCTGCAAAGGCAATCAGCACAATTAGGATCTACAGAGCCACGGTAACTGAACATGCCTTTGTTGCTTGAGTTGATGGAACTAGTGTTACAAGTAGCAGGTTGCTTTTGGTGTTGACCTGCTGCCTGCTGAGGAAGGGTGGAGGCACCCACACTGCTGTCACACACCATAGGTGTTTGGGAAGCTCCATGAGATGAGTGAGAAAGACCCTACTTAATTTTCAGGCATGGGATGGCATTTGGTGGAGATCAAGTATATTCAGCCTGCTGGGAGGGACTAAGCCATACTCATTACAGACAGGTGTTTGGAGAATTAGCTGGCACATTTTAAAATGTTTCTAAAGAGCATACAAGTAATCTAAAGTGTGAAATTGGGACACAATTCACTATATTGCAGTAGGGATTGGCACCAGGATAAATCACTGCCAAGTGAAAACTGCCAGCTCTAAAACTTGGAGGTTTTTTTCTCTATTCATCAAACTAGTTTAAAGAATATTCTGTGAGGGAAAAGACAATTCATTTTCCCTTCACCTCATCCTCAGAAAGGCTGGTATCTTTCTCAGAATGAATTTTTGAATGATTTTACTTTAAATTACCATATTTTAACTAAAATGTTTTGGTTCTTCTAACACTGGAGGGAAATGTATTGTTTTTTCCCTATGAGTGATGTCCCCAAAAATGCTCAACATTTCACCTATTCTTTTAATCAGTCTTAGGCAAATACCAAGCAGGGAAAATATAGGAAGGAAGAAAATAGGCATTTTCTTCTGTTAAGCAGAGGCATTATTATCGGCACTGCTTATAATGGCTTCTGGAATAGTGGAAACAAGCTGGGTCTATTTATCCCCTTTTCTACTATGCTTACGTTATTTTATTTAGGCAAATTAGTTTTCTTCATCTATGTTATAATAAGAACATTTGAACGGAGAAGAGATACTGCTGAAACATTGTAGGCAACTAAAAAGGAACACAGTAGTAACTGTGGATTGTTTTTTTCTTTAGGGAAAAAAAAAAATTTTATTGTT
>NW_009221676.1:5702-19121 GCF_000690835.1 Fulmarus glacialis
GTCCCTTTTTTTCCAATTTAACCCATATTTTTTATCAAAATAATTGGAAAGAACTTTGCTGCTTTGTTAGGGGTTGAAAGCAAAATATGTAAAAATGTCATGCTGATCCAAGCTTGAGCAACTGCTGCTGCAATTATTCCTGCCTCTGCCATCCCACAAGGCCTTAGCTTGCCTAATAACAATGTTCTGGCACAGCCTGGGCTGAACGTCCCACTTTTCTCTGAACATTGGTGGCATATGCCAAAGAGCTCATGGAGGAACTTACGAAGCATCAGACTCTATCATAACAACTTGTTGAGGGGTCTTTCCATGGAGACGTGCTTCCCCATTGGCTTCTTCCCAGCAATCACAGAATGCTAATATCAAGAGTGGTAAAGCATATGTGGGAAAAAAACCACTCCTGAAAGGCACCAGGTGTTGTGACAAAACCAGTGAATTGTATTAGATCTGTACAAAAAAATAAGGATAATGTCATCTAATCGTCATCATCAGAACATCTCCAGTAGAACTCATCTGACAAAGGAGTGTTAAATTAGGGCACATAACAATGGTACAAGAAGTTTGCCAGGAGATTTAACTGGAAAAATGCCTTTCCATTTTCAGGCACTCCCCACAATGGCAAGAGCAAAAAGAAATTAAATTCCAAAACTGAAAAAAATTAAGGGAAAATAACATTTTATCTATGCTGGCAGTTGGCTAACATTGTTATGCCGTGTAACTATGTGGTTTCTCTGTTCTGGTAACCCCTGCCTGGGCATGGCCTATATAGAAATGCTTGTTGATCTCATAAGTCATTCCCAGGAGATGGCAAACATGACTAAAAGACTGGAAGACAAGACACACACTACAGGATGAGAACCAAAAGAACTGGAGGATGATTGAAAAGCTGTCAAGAGAATATCTGTACAATGACTATGCAAGGAAAAGGACATCAGGAAAAGATGCAGAACATGATCACAGCACCCTTTTGCTTCTGTTCCTCCATAGCTGCTGCTCCTGTGCAGGGAAACCCTTGCAATCCCGCATAGAGCTGAGGGGGGAGACAGTTGTCTCACTGGTCCCAGTCCCAAGACAAGGAGACCTCTGGCATATACCTACCATTCTCCATTACACACTTTAGTAAGCCGTACAATGGTTTGCTTGGCTCAGAGTTGACATTGTCTTGCTATTTATGAAATCCATAAAAGCTTTTTGTTTATTGAGCATATGTTCTTGTTTAAAAGGTTTATTGAAGCACACTCGTCCTTCATAAAACATGTGGATGTCTTTTGGGACGGACAGTCGAATTTTTAATGTCACAGGAGGTCATATTCAATTACAAATACCATAGCATATTAACAACACATGTACAGCAGCTTCAAAATTGATAATGTGCCATAACAATCTATTAAAGTTCATAAAAAGGGTTGGAGGCTTTTTGTGACTCGATGCATGAAGAAGTACTGGGGCACATTTAATGCCCCTGCACCCTGCTTTTGAAGACAAAAGTGTCTCCAAACACTTGCCCAACTGACGGAGGCACTGAACAGTCATCTCTCCTTCTCTCCTTCTGTACTCTGCTAGGAAGAGATTTCTGCTATTCTGCCACCCACTAAGTAGGCATTTGCCTTTAGAAACTTCTAAAACACAATGTGCATTGGTAACACAAGGCAGAAATTTCTCAAATGCTTCAAGCCATGTCCTGACATGTTTTCATTTTTCTTTCCCTCTTCCAGAATTCATGGTCATTCTTCAGATATTGGTATTGTAGCTCAGAAGATATTTTTCTCAGATTTCCACTTTCTGAAAAGCCTATCACCCTGAGAGGGATAAAATCAGATTTCTCAAAATAACAGTACTATTAACATCCATTTAATGTCTACAATATGAAGCCATGGAAAGTGGGGGGATGCAATATTTATGCAACCAAACTAGAGTTTTGAAATATCTTGGCATCAGAGACTATTACAGTACTTTGTAGACCATGTAGCTTAAAGCAATTCAGGGAGAGAAATATGGAAACATTTTCAGGTTCAGTTCAGCTTTTCAACAAAAGAGAAGCAAACGAAGAGAAAAAATTAGTCAACAAAAGTCAATTATGCATTTCAAAAGAACGTTTTCATTTAAAACATGAAAAAATAGTATTAATACTACAGCTGCTTAAATCTACAAAGCATAAGCTAATATATCGTTCAAATTTAAAAAAAAAATCCTATTTTTCCTAGATTTTGTTTTGTTGAAAAAAACACTAATCAATTACTTGTATGGCTCTATCTGAGGCTGGCCGCTGTATCACATTTTCTGTTACTTTTGTTTCAGTTTTAACACCTTTTTTGTACTTTTGTACACTCCATCTTATTATCTCCATGTCATTCTGCACCTTTCCTTTTAGATAAAAATATTGAATTTTTTTGCTTACTTTGAATCTAGCTGTGAAAGATGATAAGAAAAAGATATTTTATATAGATGTGTGTGTTTGCTTGGACAGCAGAGATATTCTCAGCTATGTTCTTTAACAACAGTTCTTGACCCAGAATTCTGTGTAAAAAAGCAGCATAAAAGTTGGCATTGAAAATTAATTCTACATTACCAAAAACAAGTTTTAAAAACACAGCAGCCTATTCTATAATGCATTATTGTATTGAATAACTTCAGCCAATGTGGATTGTTGATTTTATGTTGTAAGCTTCTGAGAGGTGAAAAAAATACACTGAGCATATTAAGATAAACTATTACCATTGATTTATTAATTTTAAAATGTGGATCAGTTGGCGAAAGATCATTTTCTCTTTCTTGGTGCAAAACTTAATAAGAACAAATTGTAGTAGATCTAAGCACCTGCTATGTTTTGTTTGTTAGGACAAAGCTTTGTCTTCATTTCCTGAAGACCAGTTATACATACATTCAGCCATGGTGTCACTGAATTTCTATTTCTGTCAGTAGCACAATCAATTGAAGCATCATCACATTTTTGCATTTTTGTTTGTGGAAGAAAGAAAAGCAGGTTTGGCAGTAAAGGAATGTGGCAGCAGAAAGGTTCACAAGATAATAAGAGCTGGCTGAAAACCAGGACTGTCACTGTACCAAAAAAATAATTAAATTGTTTTTATTTCAAATTTCAAATGGGTTTTAAATTTAATTGCTATTTCAGGGCAGAATTTCTTTGCTTTATGTAACAGCTAGTAATAGTGAGTTTTGCTTTGGAAAAGTAAACTTGGGTTTACTTCGGGTTTGTGAAGACTCTTATTTGCCTTACCATAGCACTGTCAGTATGGACTGAATAGGGTTTCCTTTCGTATTTTTTGATGCTCTTCACTTGTTTGAAAAGTGCCAAAGAAATTGTCATTTCTTGAGAGACTGGCATCTAATGGTCACTGTTACAAGTGAAATGTTAAAGAAACTCCTCCTCCACATAGAAGTTTAATTTTTCTAATTGCAGTAATTTCTGTGATGCGTACGGTAGGATGCTCAGGTAAGGTTTGAGAATACTTCCTAGCTCTAGCAGATGTTAAACACAGGGTGACTTTACATCTTTCGTTTGTTTCTGAAATTACAGTGCTTTTAAAAGTGTCTTCTTTTGGATTCTTAGAAAACTCTGAGAAAGTCTGACCTGAGTCCAGCAGGGATACCTGTGTGGGAGGAGGCATTGGTGTACTTCGGCTTTGTATTCCTGTTGCCTGGAGCAGTGACTCACAAAATACAGGTACAACATGCTGGCTCCTGTGAAAACCCTGCTGACTCCCTCCCTGCAAGCCCCTCCATGGGTGGCCTTGCCAGCGGGCTGTGGGGTCCCAGGGCTGCCCAGGCCTGAGGTGCGGGGACAGATGTGGGATAACGAAGTGACCGCAGCCCTCCATGCTGACCAATGGACACTGGGGGCCCTTGCATCTGGGGCACCCTGGCAGCCGAGCTGTCCTAGACCCATGTGGCTTTACATCCCTTTGATGAGAATATTTTTTAGTCGATATTCCTTCCCATGTCAGAAGGAAACAGGTTCCCCCCCAAAAAAATGAATTGCCTCTTCCAGTCATCACTATTAAAGATGTTGAAAGGAGTGCAGGAAAGCAACACGCCATAGTGCCACTGGATGCCAGTGAGAAGTGGGTACCTAACCACTCGAGGTGCCTTGGAAAATCCCAGACAATTACGAAATCAAGTGACACTCAGCTGTCATCACACATTCCAGCAAAGGCTGTACGTCTCTTATTTGCAGGCTCCAGACTGTCTCTAACGATTTCTGTCTCTCTTTTTAGCATGGGAACAGTGCTGCTTCAAGGAATAATGACACGTTCCTGGTGCATTACAAAGTAAACCCCTTGCTGCTCTGAAAGCGCCCGTGGCCTGCAATGTGGGGACAACAGATCCCACTGAAGATAGGTTCATACCCTGGGTGTCAAAGTGTTTCTCAAGGACTGGGCTTCCTGTTCAAGCTTTTGCTATATAACCTGGTTTGCATTTTGCAACTCATTTTTTCCATTCTTCTCCTGCTAGCTATTTTTCATGAATATCTAGTCAGCAGGAACTTCAACTTTACAAGAATTTTGACAATTGAAATTCACCCTGTCATGTGTTTCAAAGCAAATCTCAACAATTCTTCATCTATTCCTAGCTGTGAATTGCCCAGACATCTGAACTAAATTATGGCTTCAGCTGGCAAGAACAGGAATTTGCTCAATGCAAATCAATTGCTTCCAAAGAGTTTGTTTCATCCATGCAATATTTTTAAATGCAAGTTTGAAGACCAGATTGGTAAGAACTCTTTGTTATCACTAATTACCAACTAAAGACTGTGATTTCCTCCACTATTCTCAAAACAGATGGAAAATTAATTTCCCTGAAATTTCATTTTTTAGTGGGAATGCAAAATTTCAAAAGAATAACATTGGAATGACTTAAAATGAAAATGGGAGATTGCAGCCCAACTCTCTGAATTTATTTTGAGCCTTCTCATTTCCCTTTCATTGTTACATTGCAATTTTTTTAATGTCAGAAATTCTGTTGTAAGGTGGTTTCTAGGTTTTTGGATGTATTTTTCTGTTTCCAATTTTTTATCCTACATTTTATTTATTCATTTAAATTTTGGCTTTTCATCCTAAATTAGAATGAAAGCAAGATTCAAAATCCAAGAATTTGTCTTGGGATTGAATTACTTTCTTTCACTATCTTAGAATTTGATCACAGCTGAATCATCCAAGTAACAGGCCTTGTATCACACATCAGATTCCAGAGAACTGACTGCAGTTCATCTCCATCTCCAGACAGATGCACTATCTTCATCTCAGGCTGTCTGAACCTGGGTTAGTACCCATCTGCCATACTGAGGAACTTTTAGTGAGGGCCCACGTGCCTTTAGGCAGATGGAGTACAGTTATAGCTCATCACCGATTTCAGTTCTAGGGTGCCTTCTGCCAGCCTTTCCTGAGGATGTGAAACACCATATTCAAGCTCTCCCAGGTACTGAAACTAGTGGCACAGGTCACTCAGTGCCCTTCTTGCCTAGTCTCATTTCTTGGAGATCCACCTATGCAGGGGGACTCACATCTTATCACTTATTTCCTCCAGGATAACAGAGTATAAAGGGATGCAAGGCAGGTGCAAAAAAGGATGCCTTAGCCACTTTAATATCCTAGGAAATTATACACAAAAGTAACCTGAGCTGTGATGTCCCCACAGCAGGTCTCGTCTCTGTCTGTAAGTCTGAGACAGCAGACACAGCAAGAGCTGTGACGGAGACCTTGCTGTTCTGTAAAGCCCCACTTACAATGCCCTGTGGGTACGCACAAGCTCACTGAAAAGAAAAACACAGTTCTGCAATGACTGTTCAGACCCTCAGGGTTTGACTGTGTCCTGCATCTTTTTTTTTTTATCGGCATCTCAGTATCTTGATAGTTTGACCTGGGTTTCCACAGAAGAGTTCATGTCTTGCTCAAATGCTGTGCTTTATGACAGGAAACAACTCGTTAACAACACCTTGTAAAGCCTTGTGAAAGCAATACTGTCAGATGCACCTCATTAGCTGTCCTGACAGCTGAAGCCTTACGAAGAGACTGGATCCAGCTGCCATAAATACCAATGTAAACAGAGTAGGGGCTGCCACGTGTGCAGCCAGAGTGAGATGGGGTTGCTGGGAGGGCCACCCATGCCCAGAGGTGGAGTAACATGAGCATTGGCATTTCCTTAGCTCTTTGCCCTCTCCAAGTCAGGATATCATTTGAGGTTAGAGGAAACCAGGAAGTATAGGAAGATTGGGGTGCAGGTCCCTAAACATGGGTGCCTACTGCCGTTTTATACATAGGACCTACATGGCCTTGTGCACGGCAAAGAGACATAGGGTTTTATATGTCTCTTTGCCTCTCTAGCACGCCTGTCAGTCCCATTTGGCTTTAATCCATCTGCACCAAACTCTAGCCACATGCCATCCCTCATGCTTTCACAGCATGAGTCCCCCATCAGCGATAATAGCCTCCTGGTGCCAGATCAGGTGCTCATCAATACTCTCCCTGCCTGTATGGGATCAAACCTTTCCACATCATAGCTTATCTGCCAAGGATCATCATCCAAACAACAAACAGAGGTCGTGGCTGGCACAAGGAATGGTGTTTGGTGACACCACTTGCATTTCTGTCTTTCCAACCCACCTCAGTGTTTCGAGTGCCAATCTTGAAGCATGTGGTTATTCTCAAACCTATTTCAGAAAAACAGTTACACTAAGTATGGATTTAAGAGTTATTAATTAATTTACTTGTTGCTGCAACAATAAGGTTTAAAATTAATTTGCTCAAGGAAATCCTTGTACCAACATGTCAGCACCATGTTTTAGCCAACAACTGGTGCAATGTCTTACCTAGATCCCGAAGGCAAATTTCCAGCATGTTATTTAGGAGTGAAGGAATTGCCACATTGAAGAGGGTCCAGAGTCCTTTGGCCTCCAACAGCAGCTGGTGCTGGGTGCATCAGAGAAACCCTTCAGTTGGCACTCGTCCCATGCACCCAGGGCTTCTCTTGACACGTGAGAGGTCTGATTTTAATGGCAAGGCCCAAGGATGCTGCTTTAGAAACTTCTCTTGTGATTAATGTTAATGAAAGTATTCTCCACATGTGTCCACTCAGTGTCTAATTTCTGTATGAGTTGTGAGTTGTTGGTCTGAGTGACAACTGTATTCGCAGAGGGTTACAACTCCAAGCTTGGGAGCAGGGAATCAGGGATGCTTTTGGTCTCACCATGCCCTGAGGAGGATACGGTCAGGTGTTTTTTTGGATGGATCTGAAGATGGCATAGGGGTAAATTTGTTTCTGGATTTTACCTTGCTTTACCTGTCCGGTCAATGTATTGTGGGACATGTCTCTATACCTACCTCTATACCTCTATACCTAAGCCTGGCAACTGGAAATGATACAGGCTAAAGAGATTTATAGCTGCTGTGCGTGTTGGGCGAGTGATGATGCTGGGGATTAGTGACTATCAGCTGTTTTAGTTTCAGTAGTTTGTCTTGGCAGTTGGCTCCTTTTTAGCCTCTGTAAAAAGTGTCTTTTTACAAAGTGTGGGTGTCTGCAGATATGTCTTTTTAAAGACACTCTTCTTTCATAGTGCATGCTCCAAGAGACAATACATTTATGTTTTGTGCTAGAGGTGCACTTGGGTAAGGACAATTGAACTGACTGATTTACTGAGTAGGGAAGGGAAGTTTTTCTTAGTTGTGGTGTAGAGTTTGCAGCTCTGGCTTGATTTGATTTCTGTTCAGGAAGTTATTCCAGGTTGTTTATTGGTGTTTTGGGTTCCTCTTTTGATCAACATAATCTTTAATTAACATTTATGTTTCTTCCATAGGGATAATTTGTTCTTTTGGCAAATTGTTTAATGACTGACCTTTTATTCTGGGGGAGTGATATGAAACACTCTTAACTAGATGTTACACGGGAAACATTTGGAACTGCCTCCTCCCTGCTCAGTGATTTAGTCTTGGCTGATGTTTGGTGACATTTCCACCCTGAGGAAAGACAGTATAACTCACAGCGGTTTAGTGCCACTCTCTTTGTGGCTCATTGGACAGGTTTTAACGCAACGGTAGATAATTTATTTTCTATCTTTATTGTCTCTAACAGAGCTGTAGACAAGAGTTTGAACTGGTACTTCATAGCTTGCGTTTTCTTTCAAATCTTTTCCTCCCATGACTTTCTAAGACTCACCTTATATAAAACATATAATTTGGGATTTGTTGGGCTTTTTCCTAAAGATATGGGTTTGCTTTGAGGGATGGCTTTTCCTCCATTTAAGCAGTGCTGGGAAGTAGGAAAGAGAATATTAATTTTCTGTAAGAAACACATGGACTAAACAGCCCTGGGTCTTTGCCACTGTGTGGAGAAGTTCTGGGATCCACAGAGCTAACAAAAAACCCTTTTGATGTAACTTAGGCACTACCAAGAGTACAGCATATCAAAAAACAATCTTATAGGAAGTGTGGGATGACAAAGTTTGGGGTAAGTGGTCTGGGCTTGGCTCCTGAGCCCCCCAAATTTCTGCACCATCTCCCTTCTGCCTTGCTCTGGGCTAAAGTGTGGGACACAGAAGGCAAATGGCAGTGTCAAGGGCCTTGGGGGATCAGCTCTTCTTGGACCTACATTTTGCAGAGTGTGTGTCCACTGGTGACTCACTAGATCTCATTAAGATCCTTGCAGTATCTCAGCTTTGGACCTGTAAGGATTGGACAGGAGTTGCTTCTCTCCACATTGACCCTTGACTCAAGCAGCTGTGTTCCCAGGATGGCACCCAGCACTAGTGGTTTGCCACTTGAATTTCACAAGATCTGTTAGTCTCTTTTTTCAGGCCATATGAAAGAGACTTGGGGAAAAGTTTTGCCACTTAGTTATCACCAGGCCTTTATCCTGAGGCTTAAGGAGATATAGAGGAACCTCTGGGGGATGAAGCAGTGAAGAGTTTTGTCCCTTCTCTGGCTGTCATCTTTAGGCAAAGAATTTGGCAAATAGACTGCAAACTGTTTGTGGTTTGGCTATGAACCCTCATTATTTCTCCTTTGTTCTCAGTTGGGTTTTCTCTCTGGAGCATGCAACTTTTGCCTAAAACATATATGATTCTTCCACTGGGTTGATTTCTGTTGATGGTGGATGTGTTTTGATTATGGGGATTGAGGGTTCTTGGTCTGTATTCCAGGTGCTTTTGGAGTAAAGGCTGCATTTGTCTCCTGTGTTCAGTTATTGTGTAACGCCTAGGAAATGAGACAGGGCTTGGCCCTCACTGAGTTATTACAGTCTCTTTTTAACTGAGTCTTGGTTAGGAATATTGTGAAATTGCCTTTCTGGTCTTTTTATTTTGCTCATTTTAGGCTGCTTCTGAGTGAGCGAAAGTATCTGAAGCAGGTATCTGAAAAAATCAGTATCAGCTGCAAAGGAGAAAGTTTTCACTGTGAAATAGGCAAAGAATGAGTTAGAAACTATTCAGATAATTTAGAAGTTTTGAAGTGGACTAGGACGGATAAGCTTCAGCCTGAGATCCTGAAGATCTGGTGGAAGTAACCTCCGAATGATGCAACCTCTGCAAACCCACAGAGAGCAAACAAGGTGGCCTGAAGATGACAAAATGGAAAACATAGTGGATAACTTTAAAAAAGTGTAGGATGGTGATGGGAAATTACCAACTGATCAAAGGAAATTTTCACTGAAAAGATCTTGATGGAAAAAATTGAAAAAAATTCTATAGGAAGACAAAGAAGATGAGTATCAGCTAAGACAGGTTTGTCAAGTATAAGTAATGTTAAACCAGTTTGCTTTTCTTCTACAATAGGGATAACGGGTCTTGTGGAAAGGGCAAAAGCAAGAGTTTCCACATTCCATGGTTCTTGCCAGGCCTTCCTTAGCACTGTTTCGTTTGATATTCTTACTATAATTTAGGGAAGCATGGTTTAGATGAGTGGTTTTCAGTCTTTTCTAATGTAGATCCATAAGGAAGCTCACAGTGCTCCATAGTAAATTTTAATTACTGAAAATATGCCTACTTCTCTTTGCTACATTTCAGAAGCCCCTTAAAGGTAGCCCATATCAAAGCCTATAAACAATAATTTCACAATCACTGGTTTACACAAAACTACCATAGGGCCAGTACAAAACTGGTTGCACACGTGACTACAAAGTAGCCACTGGTGGTCCACTATTAAAATGTAAAACATAAGGAGGTGGTTTCTTTGGAATCTCTTCTAGGTTTGCTCTGTCACTAGGTAATGAACCAAGAGTACTTAGGTCTCTAGAGTCACAAATCATAGGTGGGAATGCTATGAAGCATTCTCCAGAAAACTATCTGAGAGGATTAATAAGCTAGTTGAAGAAGCTGAACTCATATCAACAGTGTTGTTCTGGTGGCAATAAAGCAAATACTGTTCTTGTAAAAGCAAGACTATAGAATGCAAGACATAAGAAATGACCATTCTGCTCCACTCAGTGCTTGGTAACGACTCAGCTGGAATATTGCCTGTGCTGGTCTGGCTTACATCCCTGCAGATGGAGAAAGTCAAGAGAAGAACAGCACAAATGACTAGTGAACTAGAAAATATGACTTAAGAAGAAAGATTGAATGAACTGGGTTCTCAGGCCAAAGGAAAAGAAGACTGAAGAAGTCATGAAGATCTTTTATGTTCTTAAATACATATAAGGTTGCTGTACAAAAGAAAGGAATAATCTGTTTCCCATATTCACAATGAAAAATAAGAGGCTTAAGTTACTGCAGAGGACATTAAAGATAAACATTAAGAAAAATATTACAATATTAGGTGTTACAAAGAGCAGCCTGTGGGTTCCCCAGTGCTGCAGGTCTTTGAAACTCAAGTCTGTCAGGAAAGGTGCAAGTACACATGATGCAGCCTTAGGGCATGGGCCAACTGGTCTCAGAAGTCCCTTTACAGCCCTTATTTCTAGGAGCCTGTGAAGTTGTCCAATTTAAGCTAAGATAATATCTGATAGTGGATTTCAGCCAGCCCGTGTGGCCAACTGTCTGCAGTTTAAAGAGGCAGGATAATTTACAATAGGCAGTTCTTTATAATACTGATTTATAGTACTACAATCAGGTTTGTATATGATTTTACTTGAAAATGACGTAGATGAGACTATTTATAAATCCAGATTGTAACTGCTATTTGTTTTGCACCTGGGTTATATTTCAGTTATGTCTTGAACTTTTTGTTACTTTGTACATTTTCACTGTTAAGAATCTGCTTGTAAATCATTGTGTGCCTTGAAAACCTTGACTGAACTCAGATGGGCATAGTCCATCTGAATAGCTTTTATAATCAACAAACTTTGTTGCCTCACTGTTCACGCACTTCTGGTTGTTTATGTATATGCTGAAGAGCACAGGCCCTACCACTGGTTCCTGAGGGATTCCACTGATGTCCTTTCTCCATTGATAAAACTTTGTTTTCTGTTATTCAACCACTTATTAATACATAAAATTATCTTCCTTCTAACCCCCTGGCAATTTAATTATTTTTTAAAAGCTTCAAAGGAATCTAACACACATCATGACTTTCCTTCACACAGTATGGGACCTTTCCCAACATACCACATTTATCTATGTGACTACTTCTAGTCTTATCCTGTGTCATGTCCCTGAGTGGAAGTCGGGATTGCTGATCTGTTTCCTGGATTAAAAATTAGTGTCAGATCTGTCATCTTCCATTCCTGTGGCACCACAGCTGAGGCATTATGTCTGGATGGGTTATATATCCAAGTAGCAGTTTCGTGACTTTATATCTGAGTTCCAGCTATACTCAGAACTCCGGTGTGAATACCTTCTGGCCCTGCCAGCCAGCCATTATTCATATTATCAGCTCTGAAGTTTTATTTATTCATTCTTTAGTTTTAGGAAGTTTCTTTGCCATAAAGAAGGGCTAAAGTCCAACACAGTGGACACCAAAGCTTTTCTGCTAACCTTATTGCCATGGCCTGTTACCTGTCTTGCTTGCTCCTTTTACGCCTTGATATCATATCAGTCCCACAGACTCTTGACTGGTTTCTGCTAGAGGAAAATATATCATGCTGGATCTGACAGCTCGAGAGAGGCGAGGCTGCCACAGTTCCGTGCCCCGGGTCAAACCAGTAGTGAGGCTGAAAATGTGTTCCCGGTAGCTACACGCACACAAAGCACCCCAAGTTACCTAATCCCTGCCTTTTCCCACCTTTGGTTCCTCCTCTAAACGTCTTGTAATAAGTCATGTGCAATTCCACACTGCTCTTCCCCAGCATCCCATAATGTGTCCTACAGCCCCAGGCAGTGACCCCCACAGTCCAAAAGGAGATCCGGAGAGCTGCTCCAGATGACACCTTGTGATGGGTTTCAAGCCTGGCCACTGGGGCTGAGGTCCTCCTGGGACAGCCCTGGGAGGGGCCCAGAGAAGTTGCTCCCTCATTCCCTGGGGATCCTTGATTTGGGTTCCCGCCTGCAGTTGTGCCTCTGTGCTCCTCTGTCATGTGGAGATGGGCATTTGGTGGGCTGATGACCCCTGTGATGGGCCTGAGAGGAGCTGGGCAGGGTGCTACATGCCCCCCCGCCCCATCTCTCTGTGCGTGTGCAGACAAGCATTTATTATATAACCTAACAATTTCCTGCTTCTGACGTGTTTAAAAACATTTAATATTAGCTTTTCCCTTTAGTGACGTGCTCTTTAAAATCTTTTATCTGCCCCAACTTTTTTTTGTTTTCACATTTAATTTGACAGACATCATGCTTTATTCCTTGCTTGAAATAACCTCTCTCTTTTTTTTTTGTAAACTTTTGTTAGCTTCTGCTGTTTAACCACACTGACTTCTTTGGCTTATCAGGGGTCTTTCAGAGTTTTTTTTTATTAGAGAGACACATTTATTCTCAGCTTCTAAAATGGTGTCCTTAAGCAACCTCTGTGATGCTCTGTGCCTGGGAAGGTCATGGAACAGATCCTTCTAGAAGCTCTGCTAAGGCACACGGAGGACAGGGAGGTGATTCGAGAATGCCAGCATGGCTTCACCAAGGGCAAGTCTTGCCTGACCAACCTAGTGGCCTTCTATGATGGAGTGACTACATCAGCAGGCATGGGAAGAGCTACAGGTGTTGTCTATCTGGACATCTGTAAGGCCTTTGACAAGATCCCCCACAACATTCTTCTCTCTAAATTGGAGAGATACAGATTCGATGGGTGGACTGTTTGGTGGAAGACAAATTAATTGGATGGCGGCACCAACCATGGTTGGTAGTGGTCAACAGCTCAATATGCAGATGGAGATCGATGACAAGTGGTGTCCTTCAGGGATCTGTATTGGGACCTGTACTGTTTAATATCTTCATCAATGACACAGACAGTGGGATCGAGTGCACCCTCAGCAAGTTTGCAGACAACACCAAGCTGAGTGGTGCGGTTGGATACCCCTGAGAAACAGGATGCCATCCAGAGGGACCTGGAC
>NW_009221677.1:0-10006 GCF_000690835.1 Fulmarus glacialis
TGAGGGAGCACTCAATCCCCTCACCCAGAGATCATCCTGAGAAGACTCTGTAGACAGCCTGTCGCAGTAGGCAGCACTGTACCAGGGGTATCTGTGTGAAGAAAGAAATCATGTAGTTTCCTAAAGAAGCAAGAAGTAAAAAAAAACAAATGAAAGGGTTCATTTTTAATTTCAGTGTAAGGTTATGCAATCCCAGACTAATTAGCTTTCCTGCTACAATCTGGAGTTCATCAGTTGAAACACAAAGGGAGGAAGAAGAAGAACTGCCTTTCTGAGCCAGCAAGATGCTGCAGTTAGGGAAAAGAGCAAGTGAGATCCTACATGTGTCAGGTGAAGTATATCCACTGGAGATAGGAAAGTATTCGTGCCCTTGTGCAAGGCACCAGCAAGACCTCATCTGAATTACAGCATGTCCATATTGGTCATCCATGTGCAAGATTGATGTGCCCTGGCTGGAACTGTTTCTGAAAACAGCTGTGGGGATAGTGGGGAGAAAGAAGAGCCTATCTCAAAGAACAGAAATCAAAATGTTTTGTTTGTCAGCCTATCAAAACACAGCCTGAAAGGAGATGTGAGTGCTATTTACTATGGAATAAACATCAGGCAGGGATAAGAGCTATTTAAAGAAAGAACAGTGTTAGGCCAAAACCAGTTTGATATAATCTAGCCAAGGATAAATTTAGACTAGAAATAGGAAAAATTCTAACCATAGAACCAACAAGGTTCTGGAACAGCTTTCCATGGGAAATAGGATCAGAAAAAATCCAAATAAATTTTAAGATGCAGTTGTTCAGTTTATGCAAGTTCGGCAGAATTGTCTATTCAGTTATCCAGTCCGAAATTCCTCTGTTCCTAAAATTTTAGAGACTTGCTAAGATAATAGCATAATCAACACATTAAGCATTAAGATCCAGAGATTGCATCCAACATCAATCACAAGCAAAATCCCTGGCAATGTCAACATTGTTTTATTGTCTATTTGTTGACTTCAAGCTGGACCCTTTTTGTGTATAAGTCTCCCAGGTTCAGAGCAACCTGTCTAACCACAAGAATTAAGGTTAGAATTTAAATGAGGAATTAAAATGAATTGAGAAGAAAGATACTTAGTTTAAAAGCAAAATGTCTTTTTTTCACATTGGGAATCTGAGTCCCACATCAGAAATGTTCCCTTTACAGCACGTACACCAAAATGTGCTTTCCCTCTTTTAATAGTACATAAGAATGAGTTCTTCCTCATAGACACTGATAAGTCCCGGAGCCTGAGAAGAATTGGAGCTGTATCTCATTTTCTCTTCATTCTCTCCATTTTCCTTTCCTTCCTTATCTTTCTCAGCACCCTTAGACATGAGACATAAACATGCATTGGATTGCCCAGAAACCTTGTTCTGGGGTGGCAGCAGGATCGCAGTGGCAGGCTGCTGGGGGGATGCTCCCCGCGCCTTCCCCTCGCCCCCCGGCTCCGCAGCCGAGAGGAGGGCTCCAGGAGCTGCAGCGCCTCACCTCTTACTGCTCTCATTTTCTCATCCTATTATCATCCATCATCGGTCCCAAGAAACGCGTGCCCTGCTGTCTGAAAAACTTTTGTCACTTTGAAAGCTATTCATGAGCTGTTTTTTTTCTTATAAGGGCCTTGGAAACGTACAATAGTCACGATGTCTTGTCTTTTATTATTAATCTGTCCGCAGGAGCCAATTTCTGTACGTTTCTGCATGTGCTTTAATTCTCTTGTGAACTAGGAGAAGAGCTGTATTGAAATCTTTGCCCAAAATTTAAATCCCAAGCTTGTTGGTAGAGTGGAGAAAAAAAATTTGCACCACGCTGTCTTTACGGTAGACCCTCCAACGGGAGGGCAGAGGACAGACCAAGCAAAAACAGTGCTAAAAGGCATTGAGCAGAGTAAAAGGAAGAACAAAAATAGCACTAGGGGATTCTTTATTAAATCTCTACCAGTCTTGGGGAAAAGCCAGAGAAGCTGAAAGCTGAAGAAAGGTATCTGGCTGGAGGGTCAAAAAGCGTTAATGATTGACTGCTATGTCCCCTGGCAGAGCTCCAGCGTGGGCCTCTCACCATCTCTTGACTCTGCACACTCAGACTTCGCTTAACTGAGGCAAGCCACAGCCCTGATCTGTATTTGGGGCTATCTGCGCCATTTCCAAGGTACAGTCTCTCCCTGGTACCCTCCATAGAAATAGGACTGCCTAACTGTCCTTTGGCCATCAAGACCATTGGTGACCATCTGGAGGCTTCTGTAGCCTGAATGGTCTTTCTCAGAGATCCAGCCATAGGTTCCCTCCAGAGCATGCCTGGTGCGCCAGGCTCGGGTGAGGAGCTCATCCCCGTCACTGCAGCCAGACAACTCCCTAGACACTGCTGACACCCCATCTGTTTTGGGCCTCCCCACCCAGAGCCCTGCCACTCCTCCCTAGAGGCTATGCTTGAAAAGATGGTTTGGCTTGATCACCAGCCAACGTGTTGTCCCAAGGGACTTCAACATCACCAAGCTCTAGCAGCTCTTCCTACTCACTATTTTACCACCCCCTTGACAATTCATTCCAGTGCCAGTGCAACTCTCAGGGCACAATGAAGCCCCTCTTTCAGAAAGGAAGTTGCCCTGGAGATGTATCGAGCACCGCAGTGTGAAAAACTGGCTGTAAACTGCACATAGGCAGGGTCTAACTGGTCACAGGGACCTTCAAAATTGTGGGAGGACAAGAAATTAATGAGGCAAACTGAGGGACCCTAAGTATTTCAGGCCTTTCTTTTCTTTAAGAGTGAGGCCGACTACTTGGCAGGTTTCAGAGAGCTCTCACACAGCTATATTTAGGACTGGAGAGGAGCCAACTCTCCATTGTTCAAGTTCGCATTTCATCTGACTTGATGGAAATTCACACTTTATGAACAAGGTCGCTCTATCAGCTGGAGCTCCGTGTGGGACTTCGGCAAAAAAGGCCATAAGGCAAAGGAGACTTCAGAAAAGGGAAAGTGTTTAAAACAAACAAACACTTTTACCAAGCATCTTCAAACTGTTTAAGGGTCTTGGGTTTTGGAAACTTTTTCTTTTAATGGACAAATGGTAAAGCTCGATTTGCTATGTGTTCCTGCTGCTACTTCTTGCTGGAGACTACAGGAGACAAGGGTGCTCAGCAATAAAAAATAAGGTCTAAAAAATAAAATAACTCTATTCAAGTCCCTGGAAGGAATGTGTAGGAATTGTGAGCAAAGACTTGCGCCATGGGACTTTCTGGCAAAACATATGGTTCAGCCTTTAAGCACACATGTGGCTCTGAGCGGTTTTGTTTGGTTTTACATTGGCCTATGCAGCACCTGAAGCAGGGAAGCAGAGAATGGACAGTGGTCAGGAGAGCCAGAAGATGCATTTTACGCCAAGCAGGCACAACTCTCCATGACTGCTCCTTGTACATGCAACCTCTTCCATGTCCCAAGCCACCAGCTGCATTCAAGCAGCCAGGAGAGGATACAGGATTTCTCAGGCACTTTTCCCCCCTCCCAAGCACCTTAGCCAAAGGATCTAAGACATGAGTCCCATGTGTAACATGAAACCCCAGAAATTTCCAATATTTGGATTTGGGTTCATTTCAAACAATTATTCTCATACTGGTTCACTAATTTATTATTGTTTTGCACATCTATTCCAAGCTGCATGAGGCCTTTTATAGAGGTATTGGATATGTTCTCCCAAGCCCCTATTAACACTAATGGGCATTATGCAGGTGCTTTAGCACAGCCTTCACCTTACGGCGTTTTTGTTACCTTAACTATTGGAAAGTGCATTGCTGTGTACACTGGGTGCCAATTGTGTTTGCGAGAGGTAGGAAATTACCAAGTACAGAATTAGCCCCCGTCTGAGCCGCATGTATGAGTTATTTGGAAAATATTTGTTTAGTTGCCTTGGAAATAAATAGTTCAAACTTCAGAATGGATTTTTAAGAGGATTTGATAACATGCTCCTAGATGTCCCTTATGAAACCCTAGTAAGAGCAAAATGCTTTTCCCCCAATCCACTGTCTGATATGATTTGAAGTGAATGCATAAAATTTCCCAGCACATCATTTTGTTGAGGATATTTTTACTAAAGCTCATTAGCTTTTTAAATATATTTTCTTGCTCTAATTTTCCTGTAGCAAGCTGAACTATGAGTCAGTCCAAATGAGATTTAAAATAGGTCTCAATTTTCTATGCATGTAACTGCTCTTAATTGCACAGAACAAGTTTAGACTGGCTCTGTCCAATTAAGACAAAAGGAGAAAAGGATAATTAAAAATAAATCATAACAATCAAAAGTTGCATTTGCAATTTTGCTTTAGATGCTCCCTCCTCCCACATTTTTGAAGTAGTGCTTGAAAGAAATGGCACAGTATCTTAAAGATGCATTGTCCTAGATCTGGCAAAGCAAATGTACCCATCTTTGTCAGGCTGAAAGTACCTATTTCCCTGATCAGATCAAACTTAATTGTGTGTAGAATTTAAATATTTCTTAATTATAACTTTGTTCTCAATTTTTTCTTTCTTATGACCTTGGACATACTTTTCTTATTTAAATATGTTTTACCGAGACGGTCTTCAGGAATAACTCACAGATATCCGCTTGGCATTTTCAAGTTTGGGAAGGGAAGAAGGAGCCGTTTCTGAAATAGTTACAGTTTGCTTCCAAAAGACAATGTTTTGCATGATTATTTCTTCAGGAGAATTAGTTGACAAAAAAATCCTGTGATCTCACAGCTGTGATAAGAAGTATTTTTGGAATAATGTATATTTATATATAAGAACACTGTGTCTAAAACACGCCTAGAACAAATCAAAAGCTATTGGCCAATGTGCAAGGTACTGAGCTGATTTTAAAAGAGCAGCTTACAATTCAGAGCCATACTGTCCGTGCAAGATTTGTTGCAAAATATTCATCAGGTTGCACTACCACAGTGCAGACTAAGGAATGAATTTTACTGAGGGAAACCACTTGTTCTTCATTATCAATGTGTCATTGCTATTGAGAGAGCCAGAATAAATCAGTTTGATTTCTCTCTGACTACAATATTTGGTATACTTGAGAGACATGGAAGCAGGTGGCATCAAATACATGGAGTTAAGAACTGCTCTATTCTGTTTTCCTGGGGTAGACTTCATCTCACCTGAGATTAATCATCAGGAAATCAAGCACCTGTTGTCATTTAATCGACTTTTCCGCCTAAGAGGAGAGAGAGGCCTCATTCTGGAGTCAGTATCTAAAATAAGTTAGTAACTGATACATCACTGACCACTGTATCAACTGATACATCAAATAGATCACTGAGGTTAGATAAATCCCACTTTTTGGCTCCATAAAGTAATAAATGCTTCAAGTGAGCTTTCTGCAAACTAGCTTCAGGATGTCTGAAATCAGTGGGTTTATCTTTTATGCTTTCTTCCAACATATGTTAAAACTCAGAAGGCAGGGAAGCTCCATCAGAGAGTGAATGCAGTCCTGACACTTAATTGTGTGTAGGTTACAAGAGGTTCTGTAAGATCACTATGTACAGCATTTACTCTCTTATAACTAGCTATCATTCTAGCTCTAAACTTTTGCTCGTTCGTCTCAGTTCACTTCCTATAGCCATACTAATGCATGAAATGTTTGGGAAGCAAATAAAATTTATTTTGAAGAGTAATATTTACAGTACAGAAGGCAGTGTCTTCTATCAGTCCTGTAGAAAACCATGAGCAAAGGATGTTCTCACTTCCCTGAGAAAGCAAGACTTACATGAGAGCTATATTTTTGTCTATTTATTCCTCTGAGATGCATTTTCTCCCTTTTTGCTTATTGTTTTCCTTGCTTCTTGCTGTTCTCAGAGAAACACACAGCCCTATCCCTTCCCTGGGCAGCACTAGCCAATGCTGAAGCTAACAGCATCACCTCCGTGACAGTCCCAAGCTCTGTTGGCCCAAGCTTGCTCCTGAGCTTAGGTCTACCATGTGGTGGGGTGTTACACTATGGTACCAGCTGAGCCATTGAGCCAGAATAAACAGAATGCATTTTAACATAAAGGGATATAGTACAAGAAATATATTCTCAAGTCTTGGAACTGTAACCATGTGTTACCATATTGTCTTCCTTCTGCTCCTTCTGTTTCTTATTTTCACACATTGCTCCATTCTTTTGCAAATCTTTCCTCACAGAATGTTAAGAAACTGAGATCTACCTTAACTAAAAGCTGTTCTGCTTTACATCATATTCATGTTGTTGGGCTGGCTGGTATCTTTCATCTTTCACTTTTCTCATGGCTCTCAACATTTTGTATCTGTCTCAGCTTAGCTTCATTTACTATTCCTTATACCTTCTTTTTGCCTGCTGTGACGGTTCCCTAATTATTTCTTTGTGCTTGACCATATATTCTGACTTAGACTGGCATTACAATTGATAGAGCTATCATATATCTCTGCAATTGTGAGACAGAAAAAGATCAGGCTAGATTCCATTTCCTTGACAATATATTATTTCCTTGGCTTTGTTTCTCACAGTGTTTTCCACACTTCATTTTAGACAGTTTCAGTGAGTGGTTCTCAAAGTGTGGTCTACAAATAACTGTTTGACAGCAACGCCATGGTTTGTGGTCAATGAGCCATGTTGCCTTTAATAGTGTTTTCGGTTAATATTTTGATGATATACGTGCACAGAGGTACTTGGGAAATTCAGAGATGACCAGTCTGGAGCACAGAAATTCGCTGAACTGCTAGCTTATATAACTCCGCAGTTTCCCACTGACTGACTTCAGCCAAGGCATATTCTGCTGATGGAGTACATGCTGATGAGGGTGGCATTTTAAAATTAGAACAGAGAGCACCTCCTCTGCCACTACAAATCTGCACACTGTAAGGTCGTTTTGCTTCTGGGAGACGTAAGGAGAGATTGCCTGGTGGTACGAGCACCACACCAGCTCACTCAAAAGCCAGTAGCCACTATATGTCTGATTCCTTGTGTTGAAGTCTGACCCGTATTCCCAGAGAAACAAAGCGTCCTATTACACAGACATGCACTCCTGTAAAATCCTGCGGTATTCCAAGAATTACATTGCCCGTCCAGAGACACTACGATTTTTGACTAAGGAGCTGTAGCTCCTTCCCATCTCCCTTTCATTCTTTAGGGCAACATGGTAGGAATGAAGCTGCAGGTGATGGGATGGGGCAGCTGCCGCCTGTGCCACCGGTTGTTCCCCAGTCATCCCCACGGCTGCACGCAGCATCCCAGGCAGGGTCCTGTTGTGGGGCATGGTACAGCCCCAGCTCAGACTAGACCATCCCGGTTTCCTCACCGGCTCTGCGGTCTCCAAACCCTTCTAAGGCAAGGAAGAAATACAAAATTCTGTGAAATTGTAAAACATAGATATGCCTTTTGTCAAGCTGTTGGGAATGAAAAATAGCTTAAGAATAAGAGCCCAGGAAGTGTTATTTTTTTCCTATCAGAAATCTCCCAAGAGCATCTTTGCTGGCTTAATTTATCTAAGGGAAAACTAAAATGGCTTCTGCTTACCTCCTCCCCCTCCCCTTTTTTCATATAAGAAAAGTCTGCTTATAAAAAGAAAAAAAATAAGAACAGCACCAGGCAACTTGAAATATGACTGCATGCAGAAAAACTTCTCGGTATCCCACCAAAAACTGCTGTGAAATTTCTGTGAGTGTTCAGAAAGGGTAAGGGGGAAGGCTGCATTCAGTTTCAATGTAATTCATACTTAAACGAGAAATTGTTCACTAAATGCTCTTTCTTTGCAAAATCACTGTGAAATTAAAAAAAAAAAAGCATGGGAGAGAGGAACCCTAATTATTTTGTTTCTTTCTCTTCATATCTATTTTTTTGCCATGGTCATAAATTATATACTGTATTTCTAAGCTGTGTTCTTTCCTGTCCTGACTTATGTTAATCAATGTGTTTGTTACCACACATCTTGAATATTGCATTTCTCTGGTGGCTGGCTTATCATCATCTATAATTATTCCAACTCCCAATTAGGTCTGAACTCTTCTGTAGCGTTATTTACTTGCTTCTAGCAATGAGACAACATGCTATATCCTTTTTTTTCTAGGTTGGTGCTTAAAACAAATTTCATTAAAAATTCTCCTGTTGATATTAGAGTCATTTCTTGTCCTCCTCATTGTCCAGGTCATTGTACCTGGGGCTTTCTTGACCTTTTATTCTCCATTATATCTTTTATATTTATCTCAATTATATAGTTATCTCTCTACCCAATTCAACGGTTATTTAATACTTGAAATAACCTCCGCGCATACAGTGAGTGCCATATATGACACAATAGCCCCATAAACAATGCCATGTAACTGCACAGCCCATCAAATCATGGGTTTAGAAACCTTTCACGAGAGTTCTTTTGTGAATGTTTTTTTGAGTCATATTGCCTGAAATCCTGATTACCCAGGAGTATACTTGCACTTTCTAACATCCCGATACCAAATATGGAAGCAACGTAGAAAAATCTAACAGAATGGTAGCTGGAGAGGCACACAAATGGTGGAAAATGATTAAACAAGCCCTGTTGGTGGCCTGTGGATGTTTATGATTAATGTAGATTTAATCATCAGCATGTAATAAAAATTCATCTCTTTTAATTGGCTTTTTTTATTGATGCTTCTGCTGCTGAGAAAAAAAATGTATTTCTTTGTATTAATGTTCAGAATTCTGCAATTACAGGTCTGTGTGGTGTACAGCTAGGACGTGTGCAAGATAACACATGCACTCACTATCTATTTTAAAACGCTTCTCCAATACAACAGTCATCATTTTAAGGTCAAAAGATCTAAGGGAACAAAAGAACCTGCAACACCTTTTTTGTTTCTCTAATTATTTTGTACTGCATTGATTTTAAATTAATCTGAATACAGCCTACAAACCCTGGCTTTGGGATCTGTTGAGGAAATGAAAGCCTTCACTGATTTGAATGAGAACAAACGTGATAAAGGCATGAGGCAGGCTGATAAAAGACTACACCACTCAGAAAGAAGCAAGCCTTTTAAGAAATGTCAGATGATTATTTATTATTTCAACTGCAGTATCCTAAACACTCCAGTCATGGTGCCATCTCACCAGGTATTGTAAAAGTAATTAACAGAGCAAAAAACCCTTCCTGAGAACTCAGTAATAAGGTTATAGTTTCTGAATGCTTTATTCCTATTTTCAATTTTTTTTTGTTCACAGAAAAGCTTCAAAGACTTGACGTTTCAGAATGACTGTCTTCTGTGTAGGCTCTGTGCTCTTCCCTCTGCAAATGTTTGTGAGCTGCTTTTGTGGCTCCATAACACATCATGTGTTTCCTTCTACTCTAAAAGATAATTGCAATAATAATAAAAAGTAAGAAAGTAACAATAAATGTATAACAACTCTTATGGCTAAACAGTATTTCCCTCAGCAATAACCAGCGCAGTATATAATCGGTGTACAAATCAATGTGTACATCTCCTTTCAATTACCGATTGATTCTGTATGGCTTTCCCCTCTAACAGAGCTTATTTGTTAATAAAATGAAATGTGAGTAAGTGTTTGAAAATCTCTCTGTGGGTAGTGAAAAATACAAGATCTCACGACTGTTAGAGAAAATGATGGAGGTTTGGGGGCCACTTTTTTCCTACTGCATAAGCATGTTCTTAAGGGCAGAAACAAGAGCAAATTGTTTTCAAGTAGAGATGTCCACTAAAGGACAGGATTCGAAAGGGGTATTTGATGTTACCAGGTTCCACAGCATCTGATGATTTTTGGCACACCTGCATCTTGATGAGGATTATTGGGGTTTGGTTTTCCTCCCTGTCACCCAACATCAGCTGCATCGGGGCGTCCGGGCATGCCTCCCTAGTTCTCATCTCTCAGGTGAAGTCAACACCGGCGTGACTTCTCGCGCGCGGGCTGCTCCACTCCCACCCCAACCTCCCACCCCACGGCAAAGGCAGGGGCACCCAGCCCCAGCCCGGCGAAGGCGGCGAGGCTGCGGCGGGCTGCGCCCATCCTTCT
>NW_009221678.1:0-208 GCF_000690835.1 Fulmarus glacialis
GTGGCATGGTGTGGGTGGGTGTCCCATGGTTGGTGTGGCGTGGGTGGGTGTCCGAGAGGTGGCATGGTGTGGGTGGGTGTCCCAGAGGTGGCATGATGTGGGTGGGTATCTCATGGGTGGAATGGTGTGGGTGGGTGTCCCATGGGTGGCACGGCACAGCCATGTGTCCCCTGGGTCCCCGTGCAGGTCACCGCAGCCCATCTCCCCG
>NW_009221679.1:0-11825 GCF_000690835.1 Fulmarus glacialis
CGCCTCGACGTGGCCTCTGGGCCGCCGCCCCGGCGGGGGGGCAGAGCCCGTGCCGTTGCCTTGTGCCGCCCTGGCGCTTTGCTTGGCTTTGCTTTCCACTGTGAGACCTACAGTTACTTTGCACCGTCCTTCCCTGAGCTACCCTGCACACGGCCTCTGCTATGGGGTTTGAGTCCTCGCTTTGACAAACACAGTGCTGTACGGATTAGAAGTCTTTTTCTTTTTCTTTTCTTCCTCTCTGCGTAGGCACTGAGTATACTGAAAAAAGTTTTTGTTGTTGATACGTCTATGCTAATACATCTAAGCTCTTGGTTTTAAAGATCTCAGCTTCTTGCAATTGCTGAATTGACTTTCTGAAGTGATTACAGTGCACATCCTGAAAGGATCTGCTTTACAGCCCTGTCTTCCTGAGGTCTGTTTGTTTTGCAGTGGGTGGCTGCTTTCTAGAGCTGAAGTATTGTTGAGATAAAAGGCAGTGTAAGAAGCCATTTTCCGCAGGTAACATTTGATTGTGGCCTCTTTTGCACAGTATCAGATTAGTACGTTTTAATCGGAAATTAGTAAAGGAGATTTTGTTTTAAGGTGGGTGGGGTTTTTTTTGTTTTGTTTTGGGGATTCTAGTTTTATTCTAGTGAAAGTAAGTACCAGCTGTGTTATTAAGAGTAAGAATAGCCTAGGACTTATTTCCAGAAGATAAGTGCCTGAAGAACTGCAGCAACAGCAAGCTGAAGCCTTGCAGCTAAGGGAATAAGATGTGTCGCACTGCTGACTTGTTTTCTCCTTCTGTTTTAGTTAGCTGACGTGGTGTTTTCTCCTGAGAATTCTCAAGGAAATCACAAGTTACAAGATTAGACTATTACAAAAATTCTAGACTACAGACTTTGTTCTTCATGAATGGTCCTCTTGATTTCATTAAGACTGCTGTATGACAAAAGATTTCTCTTGTGACTGATTGCAGGTTGAGTTTATGGTCAATTGTCTCTACTGTATGCTTTGTTCAGTGGTGTAAATGTTCATTTTTAAGAGAAAATCTCACATAACTGTATAAAGAGTGTATGGCTGTGTCTGCATATGTGTGTGCATTTAAAGTGAGGCATTACCTATTTCATAATCATTAACTTTTGCACAATTAGCCAAAATGTTGCACTGACTAGTATTTGCGCTTACAGGGGTTTCAGATATCCTCCATTTTGACTGACCACATCAATAAGATGCTGATGCTCTTGGCTATTCCTTTATTCTTCGTGAAACTTTGGTGAGGTTTCCTCCAGAGGTCCACACAATCATGTATTTTATTCTCTGATTTGGAGAATAAGTCTATGTGTCTCTCTGCAAGTAGCATCTGCTTTGATAGATAAGGAATCTTCTCAGGCCTCTGACTGCTACAGCTTCCTTTTCCCAAAATGACATTAATCCCCTTCATGTCATTTTTGTGTATCACTAAAATATTTCTTGGTTGTAGAGAAGGGACTAATCTTTCCAATTTACCTCTCACTACTTGTGTTTTCTTCGCTTTTCTGCTCCAAAGCTAATCGCTCATTAGTTCTTGAAGAAAAGTTGTATTCTAATGGAGGCTGCAGTGGAATAGTCCATTTGTTGTAGTGAGAGCTAGAGTCAGGACCCAGTAGTGTGTATCTTTGGCTTGAGCAAAGGCTCAAATGTTGGGTGGATCTGAGTAATCCAGGCAAAGAGGTGTTAATTACTTTCTATCCTGTGCACTGGATTGATGTACTATGACGATAAACCATAACAGAAGAACAGATGCAACTTTGACTTCCTCCTTCATGAAGTTAATTCTGGAGTCAAGGTTTTTTCATGATTAAGGGCTTGCAGTTTTTACAATGGAGTTCTATTGTCTATAACATTTTGTTTATTTTTTGAATTTTTGACAGTATGAACTAAAAGTGGTAAAGCTTGTCTTGCATCTTATATATAATTTAGGGTGCTATTAGGGGCTCAGTTTGATTTTTATTTTTTTTCTTTTAAATATGTCTTGATGAATTTTTACTGAAGGAAATAGCAGAATTGTAATGTTTTAGAGAACTAGACATGGAAGACAAATGTGATGGACTTATTCATCAAGTAAAGACAATGGGGGAAAGTCCTGCTTTGTGTTCTCTTTGTCCTCTTCCAGAAAATGCTTGTTTCTCTTGATCTGGGAGGAGAAAAACAAGTTACTAACTCTGACTGTCATTACCCTATTTTCCTTACATTACTTGTTCCTCGTATGTCCTCACACATATGAGGTCTATGGGACATCACTCCATTACTAGTGAAATGAGTTTTCTTCTGATTTGTTATCATCTGTGAAAGTTCAGTTGACCTTCACTGAATTCTAGAGACTGTCCTTGTTCAAAAGAATTCAGCAACTTGTATATTCAGAATGTACATGGAGTGATTCCCGGTTCTAACAGGAGGTTGACTTGATCAGTCTGTCATGGCTAATAAGATGTTTTCCACTGCTAGAAAGTTCCCTGGGGCTTTAGACTATTATAAGGCATGTTGGTGCCTTTAGTTTAACATCGACTGTGTATAAGAACATTTTTGTGTACTTGTGGCTATAATACTGCCAACTGGGTTTTTAGAAAATAGAAAGCATTTTTTGCTTAGTTTGTTAAAACTAACTGAAAACAATAATAATATCGTAATAATGATAATGCTGTGACTTTTCTGTAGATACCTACTTTAAATAAAAATTGTTCAGCAAAAAACCAGATACCCTAAGAAAAATGAGATGACCATGTAATGAGAAAATATAGCAATAACTACTTATTGCTAGATCACTTTCTTATATTTCTCATACGTGTAACTTCACTATAGTAGACTACTCTTCCTGTCCCCCATTCTTGATATTATAAGTGATGCCACCAAGAATTTATTTCATTGACTTTTAGCACAGTGAGAACAAACAATAGACAACGCTCATGCATTTCTTAGCTTTTTTCCAGTGCATTCAGTGTTTAGCATTTATAGATGCCCATCTTATTTTCTTTATATTTTTTTCTTTACTTGGTACATCAATCAAATTTTTTTAATCTGTACATAAGCATTTTTTGTTCATCGTAAGTTAAAATGACAGATATTTTACTTTGCAGCCAAATTGTCTTATAGGGAAACAGCTGAATATAGAGACACTTCATCCATGACTTATGCTGGGGAAGGAGTCATGCTTGGTTTTTAATGTACATTTCTGTACATGAAATATTCACATTGTTGACATAGCCCTTTGCATTCATATATAAAGTAATATTTTGTTGCCATTTGCAGTGTTTTGGAATGTTTGAAAAATAAAATAATTCGGATGGCTGTCTATTGCCAAGGAAATGTTACTTTCTCTCTTCCTGCTATTCATGGTACTAAGAGATGAGGCCAATCCCTCTGAAGATTTTTAGTCTTACGTAATTAAACTTTCCTATTAGGAAATAGATAGATAAATATTCCCCTTCTGAGTAAATTGCAACTTCTAGTAACTTTTAATTGGAACAAGATGAGTAGCTTCAGGAGTCTATTTATCATTTTTGTTCAGATAAAGCAGCTATGCCTGTTCAATTGCTGAAGATCATTAAAGGAAAATCTGAGACTCCACTACCAAGCTATTTGCAGAAGGAGGATTTGAAACATTTGCAAGAAGGCTTTGACCATACCAACAAATACTTTCAGGTAACTTACTAATAAAAGAATTTTGGCTTACTTTGAAATAGCTTCTGATATATTTATAAGGGACTTCCATATTCCAGCTCAGTTGGTCACTTGCTGCAGCTGTGTGTCTTTGTGTGCATCTGTTGCATATCTTTAAGCAACGCAAAAAATTATGACCCTGTTCAACTTCGTTGCATGTTCTATTGACTTCATTGATTCACAGTTCTGCACCTTCCTCTTACATCGTCAAATTTCATAAGACATTTTCTTAGTTTCTAAACTGTGGACCCATTTAAAAACATATTAATATGCAGAAGGCTGTGCTGAAAATGGAGGGATTGGGGGAGGTTAAGTTGTATTTTGTTTTAAAAAAAAAAAAAAAAAGTAATAAGCATGACCATCCTGCTAAAGATCACATTTCAGAGTAATGGCTTCTAAAGCAGTTTTCCTTTCTTGTATGAAGCAATGCAATATCCAGTTTTATGAAAAGAGGATTCTGTAGTGACTACCTGCATCAAGATGCAATTAGGTTTTTTATCGTTACCAAGTGTGCATTTATATTTTACAGTAGTCCCAAATATATTTCAGATTAGAAGTATAATCCTAGTGTACTAGTGAAATGCAGAAATATTTTTTTCATCCCTAAAACAAGTATACCCTGTAAAATGCAGTGTCAATTCTTGAGGTGAATGGTTCTGAAAATCCTTTTAATCGCCCGTGATGCTTAAGTGGCAGGAAATCAACACCATCCCAGGCTTGCCTTGAGTCTGTTACCAAAAAAAAAAAAATAGAAAAAAAGGCAAGCTAATTCTGTAGAAAACCTTAGGTGGCTCGAATCCTTAAAAAATGGCACACACATTTTAAAAATATGAGCTGAACTGGCCTAATGATTTTCTGTATCCAAAAAACATTTTTGCTTCCCCAGCTGTATATTCCCACTTCCAGCTCTAGTGCTTGTCTGACCCTGTGATTGAGTCCATTCATGAGAAATAAACTGGCAGAAGACTATCCATATTGATGGAGAGAGGGTAGTTTTCTGCTGCTCTCACTCGCTGGACTGGTTCATTATGGTGTCAAAGAGATGCCAGGAGTAGTGCAATTAGGTAAAGCAAAGGAGCAAAACTGCCCTTTTTGGAAGCAGGCAGCAGTAGAGTGTGATAGGAGGTGATTTGATTGAGAATGATCCAGCCTCCCTTAGGTCCTGTAAAGGAACAAATGAAAACATCAATAACCAATGCTGCTAGTAAACAGGGTTTTTATTCCTCAGGGTGTAGTTTTCTGTCCCCATTCACCTGCGGGACATACAGAGTTTCCTGCTTTTTAGAGCTATGTCTGCAAGCACCTCTGACATGGAAGAACAGGGATTCTTGTTCACAAAGGAAATGTTGAAGCAGACAAAAACGGATTATAAATTAGAAGATGTTTCTGCCAGAATAAATGTTTCTGTTAGGAAAGCAGAACAATTATTACCAGACTATGATTTAAAGCATACATGCAGTGTTATAGCTGATTGCTGAAAGAGAAAGTGTATAGAATCTTTCTCAGACTTCTGCCTTATGTTAAGAGAACTTCATGCTGCTGCCAACATGGATTAGTAGGTGACTAAAACAGCTTGGCATAAAACCAGTGCAACTGGAGAGCTGATAAAGCTGGTGCTAATGCACCATTAAATATGTAGTAAAATCTAGTTCTGCAGGCTGAGCTTGAAACGAACCTTAGAATGCACTGATGTTAGGTTATCTTAGCGGTGGCACAGCACACTTACTCTGGACCTGCCAAAATAGGGATCAGGTCCTGCTTTGAGGAGGGAGGAAGGGGAGAGGAGGATTTTTATGAAGGGTGTTCTGGGAAAAAGCAACAAAAAACATCCAGGATGCTTCTCTCTGGCTTGTCTGCCTCAGTCCTTTCATTCTTCTGAAACTTTTTTGCTTTCTGGCATCCCTCTGAACAATACAGATTTTAATTTAAATTTGTGGGAACACAGCACAAGCAATGTCTGTACATCCTCAGTCATGAAGTCCATTAACTGAATCTGATGCCTTCTCCCATTAATTCATCATCGTCTGGATTTTGCTGTGGCAAAGCTGAACCAAACCTGAAAATCAGCTGCCAAATTAGCTGTTGGACCAGACTGAGGAATGAGACTGCGGCAATGAAGGAGACAGATTCACTAGAGGAATTGCACATAGTCAGTTTGAGAGTGAGTCTAGTGGCATACGGAATGGGGAGGGTTTGGGAAGAAGTTTGTTTATGGGCTCAATAAGCAGTGCGGAATTTGTCGGGGAAGGGTGAATTTGAGCAGGTTTTGCTAAGGTAGGTTTTGTTGAAGTTTGGAGCCCAAGAGTTTCAGGCTTGTTGAGAAAGCAGTGGGTAGTATTTCTGCTGAGGAAGAGAACTAGAGTGTAGGTGTTTGCGATACGAAGGAAAGTGGTGGGGCCAGACTATTATAGCAAAGAATGTGGTCCCAGAATTTGAAAACTCATTGGAAGATACTGGGATGTAAAAGGAAAAATAAAAAGTAAAAATGGTCAGAAAGCAGTCTCCATCTCATCAGTGTATTCTGCTTTTAAATAGCATGCTTATGTGGATTGAAATTTCTTTAGTAAGAAAAAAAATATGTAAATACAGAGCATTTGACTTTGTTTCACTGCAAAGACTTTATTACAAGAAAAATTCTGTAGTATCTTATTTACTTGTGAGTACAGTTCAAGACAAACAATCTCAGCAAGAACAATTATATATAATACTTGAAATTTTAAATAAAGTTGTAATTTTGAAAACAAGTGGCAAATGTTTCTGTAAGTATTCATAGACAAATCTCAGAACATTATTTTGCAGATGCTGATTGTTAAAATAAGTATTTGATACTTATCTCTCCTTACAAAACTCATTAGTCTTCTCTGTGAAAAGTAGGAACTTACCTGTTAAAAACATATGGTCATAGATTTTTGACCTTCATTTTGGTCTTAAATAAAGCATTACTACTGTCTCGAAAGCGATAAAGCAGTATGGTACATGTTAAATCTAATTCAACGTGGCTATTTTTTTTAGTGTAATAAAATTAAAATATACTTTGGGTTGGAAAAGGATGATTTGTCGAGTCCTAGTATTTCTTTATAAAACAGCTAGTAAAATAAGCGGTTGAATTTGATTTGGATTCCTCCCCAGTTAACATCTTGTAGGACTAATTTTACTCTGAAAAGCCTCTACAGTAATAATTCACTGCTGTGTATTTTATCCTTATTTGGATAGGATAAGAAGTGTTTACTAACATTTAAGTCAAACTTCCCACTAAATATGTGTACTGTAAAATCATTATAATTTACCTATCTTCTTAATGTTGCTTTTGTGCATTTATAGACAGATTGCCCCAGCTGTCTTTTTACAAGAAACATTCTATTTCCTGTGCTGTTTGTATAGTTCTCTTAAACACTTCATAGAGTCTGTTTTCAAATTTTTGTATTTTTCTTTACCGAACCAATTTATGTGTTTTTATCCTTGAGAAGGATACAGTGCTTTACCTGCCATACTGTTGAAGAATACATTTAGCTGACATTTTTGCTACTGTTGAAGGAGAACCTTTTTTGATGAGATACCATCTTTCTAACAAGACACATTTGTTCCAAAGAGATACTAACATCACTGAAGTTGCTGGTCTGTGATTTTTGCTTCATTGTAACTTTAACTTCACTATAAAGAGAGTATTTTTACATAATTAATAGAACCTTTGCATCTTTTAGAGCATTTGTATTATTGACAAATTAATAGGTCACTACAGTTTCAAAACTTTGTAATACTGTTCTCCCAGCTGTACAATTTTTTTATTTTTCACAGAAGATTATTTATATTATATATATTTTATCTCTTGATTGTGATTTTGTTTTGATATCTATGTTGTAATCCTTTGCCAATATTTTTTGAGAAATTGCTGTATCTTTTAAGATTTTGGTCACCCTACCTTTTTAGCCGCCTTTCAGGTTTTGTGCTAAAATTGTAGCCTATGTGCTATTATTGTTACTAGTAAAAGGTACTTCCATAGCTACTATTTCATTGTTTAGTCTAAGCTTATCATCTAGTCAGTAGCATCTGAGTAGTGTTGACATGTAATATTTCCTTTGTTATATCCCAATAATACTGTTTTTCAATGCTGTCTTTAGCAGTTTTTATTAGTTTTTTTTTAAGAGTTCAGATGGTAATTTGCACTTATCACTTCAATTCTACCTTTTTTTAGCTTACAGATGTTTCAGCTGTTATCAGTGTTTCAGTAACTTAGAGGCATCTAGTCTTAGTTCACAACTTTTTGTTTTTTCACTTTTTAGGGAGTAGTTATTCTTTCCTACCCATTAACGAAACTCAGAGATGGGACAGACTTTTTCAAGGTTGTTCTTCAAGGTACTACATTTAAGTATACATTTTAAATTTATTTTGTTGAACTTCTTGACACTTTTTTTGACATCATGCTATTACATCACTGGTACCTGTTTTTTTAGTGTTTGGTAAAATGTTATATTGAAAATGCTCTCTAAAAGTGTTCGTTCTCTACAAAAATAGATTATTTTAAACTTATGCCAAGTAAGTTAATGGAAACAATACAGTCTTTATATTTCAGTAGACTTCTTGTTGCAGAGTCTTTTAATACACTGTTCTGGAAATGCATTAGCTATATATACAGCTTTAATAGTGTATTTTTAAACTGCTTGTCATAAAGAAGGACTAAGAAAAATGCACACTTAATAGTTACTATATAATATACGTAGTATATACTATATAAGTGCACATTTAATATAGGTCAATATGTTGATTAGCAGCAAAAAAATTGTGTTTCATTCTGTTTAATCTAAGCAGTTAAAAAATGGAATTTCACCTGATTATTCAGGTATTCGAATATCAGTAGACACATTAATACATTGAAAGACTTAATTTGTTCATCATGTAATAGATGATACTAAAAAATAATATGTCCCTTTTAAGTCCAAAGCTCATCACCCCCTCCAGCCAGCAAGGAGGATGTCATTAGTCAGGAGTCTAGTTCTAATCAGAAAGTCAGAAACTTTCCGTTTCTTTCCATGTCCTTCTCGGCTCCATACTTAAACTGGTTAGAGAATCATCACTTGCTCCCCCTGAGCCTTCCTGATTCTACAAATTCTGTGGCTGGGGGGTGCAGACCCTACCTGGTGATACTGCTTGTGACTGGTATTAGCAGCGGAGAATGAAGTTGATGCGACATGAGTCAGTTTCCCTGCTGGCTTCAGGGTTCCCAAAGAGGGGCACAAAACTTAAGACTTACTAATTTCACGTGGCTGTGCAGGAGGGCTAAGAGTTTCTGCGCATTCTCCACAGCCTCAAAAAATAAGCTTGTACATCTAAATCATTAGCATTGTTTCTGAAACAGTAAAAGGTAGAAAACTCTTTCAACCGTAATTTCTGCTTCAGTTCTCCTGGAAGGCTATTTATTGATATGTCTATGTCCTGGAATATCTCCAGTTTATGAAGTTCTACAATATGATCTGTGTTAATGTAAAAGATCAAATGTGACTGGATGTATTTCCTCCCTAACTCTAGACACTGAATTGTCCAAGTGGAAATCTTTGTCATTTCTGTTTAAAGTACGCTGATGTACAATGTGTGGATATTTTAAATGGTCCTCTTACGAAGAATATTCTGCTTGATATACCTATAGTTAGCACATAAAAGCAATTGTATAACTATTTGAAAGGATTTTCCGTTTGTAGATCAATTGGAATGAAAAGTGTTAGGCTCTGTAGATTAACTTATTTTGGAAATCTCTTCCCATTGCTGTTTTGTTTTGGAGAAGGTATCGTGATTGGAATCGCTTCTGCTTTTTTTTTCTCTAGATTTGGATAACTCATGTTCACGGATCAACAGCATCAATATTTTAATATATGGAAAAATGGCAGAGGATTGTGCAAAAGTTATACGCAATGGGGTAAAATATATATATATTTTCTTATTTTAGGAATTGTTTTCCACAGAAGTATGTTTACTTCTTATCTTGTCTTTGTATAGCTGTCACCAAAATTAGAAATAGTCTATTCAGTCAGTTCAAATCTATAAATATGAACTAGAAAAAACCAAAAAGTATTTGCTTATGTAAATTCTTTCTAACCATAATATTGAAATAAAGCAATTCTTTTTGTCAGTGCTGTTTACCTAGCAAGTAAGGGATCATGAATATGGATGATAGAGAAGTCATCCATTTATGTTCATAATTTGAGTGTCTATTGCCATTTGATAAGATAGATTTTAGAATTAAATTGATTTAAAAGACAGTTACACTAAAAGCTTTTTTAAAAAAAAAAATTTCAAAACTCCATACATGGCTTGCTTTTTTGGTATCTGGGTGCTGGTATCTTGCTTTGTCAGAGATACAAGCTTGGTTTGATTAGCTCCAGGGTAAAGGACATTGGCAAGTCAGCCTACAAGTTTGTGAGACAAAGTGTTGCAACTAAAGAAAGAAAACAAGCTGAAAACAATTGCCTCAACTTAATATTTTTTTTATTAGATTGACCTTCAGTTTGCTGACATTTCAGTATTAGCCAGGATATCAAATTAAAATTAGTGTAAAATACATTAGTGCTTTTTCATTTGCGATATAAATTCACACTAAATCATAGAATTGTTTGGGCTGGAAGGGACCTTTAAAGATCATCCAGTTCCAACACCCCTGCCATGGGCAGGGACATCTTTCACTAGATCAAGCTGCTCCAAAGCCCTGTCCAGCCTGACTTTTAACACTTCCAATGATGGGGCATCCACAGCTTCTCTGTGCAACTTGTTCCAGTGTCTCACCACCCTCATCGTAAAGATTTTCTTCCTTATGTCCAAACTAAACCTACTCTCTTTCAGTTTAAAACCATTTCTCCTTGTCCTGTCTCTATGGGCCTTGGTGAAAAGTCTTTCTCCAAAAAAAATGGAGACTTATTTAGTGAAGAAAATAGGGCTTTGTTTTCACGTTCTTAGAAATATTTGTTTTGCACAAAAGTTAAGGGCTTTCTCAAATATGGAAATAGCAATGGCTTAGTTAGAATTCTGTCAGGGTTTTTCAGTGCAAATGGACTAGTACACCTGAACTCTGGTGATCTGTGTGTTGAAAAAGGGCAAAAATTATAGCAGACCTTAGGACATGACATCAAAATATCACTTAAAGTCCAAGTTGCTCTGAATTTATGGAACATTTTAATGTCAGTTCAGACACATGCGTATTCTTTTTATGTAACTCTATCTAAGGTTAAATGGTTAAATAATGACTTTTACTTGGTTCCCAGCACTTTTCTTTTGGTTTGGTTTGGTTTTGGGTTTTTTTTTTTTTGAGAGGGAAAGATCCATTTATATTCCTGGAGAGTGATCTTGTTGTTTCTGGATAGTAGCTTACACCCTGAATTGTATCAGCTTCAAAGGTGCATGTATCAGTTCATGAGATATATAGGGCCAAAGCTCCTAATTTCAAGAGTTACACTTATAATTAGAGCTGAGGCTTTTATATAATGTATAATGAGTTATAGTATAGTTTTTATATAATTATGTGCTTATAAATATTCAGACACTGAAAACTTTTGAATCCCTGTGTTTTCAACATTGTTAATCTAACTAAATTAATACAGATTTGATGAATATGTATAGATTAGAGAGAAGGAACTGCATGTTTAATTATTGCTTTTATCACGTAGACAGTCCTCAAACAGCAGGTGATATACGCTGGCTACCTCTTCAGATGGGTAAACAAAAAAGTATCTTGCCCAAGAAAAAGTTTACTGTTTCTCTTTTTTCAACAGAGATGAAACTCTGTTTTGAGACTTTTATAACTTTTTAAATTTTAGTTGAAGTCAGTAAAGAGGTTTGGAAGTTACAGAATGTGTAGGACAGACTGACATGACAGGGAAATTTATCTCTGTAAAAAGCAAGGCTAAAAAAAATACCAGTTTTATAAATGTTTAGTGAATAGTTGAAGAAATTTATTTGAAGTTACAGTTATGACCTAGTGCAGCATTTAAAAAAAAAAAAATTGCAGGATGATGTATAGGTGAAAACTTCCCATGGAAGTGAAAGATGCTGGCATACATCTTTGTAGACCCTTCTGTCTCTTTGTCACTCTTACTTTGCCATATTTCCAGCCACATAATTTGTTTTATTAAATATTAAATTAATATTAATAATCATAGAATCAT
>NW_009221680.1:0-265 GCF_000690835.1 Fulmarus glacialis
GGTATGGCACTGGGCACAGCACTGGGACAGGGCACTGGGCACCTAGTACGGCACCGGGACAGGGCATGGCACTGGGGACAGGGCACTAGCCCCCATTATGGCACTGGGGACAGTGGTCTGGCCCTGGGCATGGCACTGGGCACCCAGGCTGGCACTGGGGACAGGGCACTGGCTCCCAGTTTGTTACTGGGAAGCGGGCTCTGGCCCTGGGGGTGACCCCCAGGACGCCGCGTCCCCGGCACTGGCCCCACGGGCGGGCGGGGCC
>NW_009221681.1:0-307 GCF_000690835.1 Fulmarus glacialis
GCGCTGAGACCCCGATTTGAGGGGGGTATGCAGGTTGGTCCCTGCATCCCTGCCGTGCCCACCCCAGCACCCGTGGGGACACGCCACACATCCAGGGCCATCAGGAGGAAGCCACCAAGCCCTGGCCACCAGGTCCTGCTCCCTCCACACGCCTTTGCTGTCGCCGAGCGTATCCCAGCCGGGTGCCGATACCCTCCCTACCCGCGGCCACGCCGTGGTACCCAGACCCGCCGAGAGCTGCACCGCGCAGCTGGCACCCCCAGCACACCCAAAGCGCCTTTCCCCGTCCCCGCCCGACCTTCCCAAG
>NW_009221681.1:680-977 GCF_000690835.1 Fulmarus glacialis
TGGAGCTGCCCTTTCATCTCCCGGAGACAGCAGAGGCTGTGTCCCCGCTGGTCCTTCCGATGTCCCCGTGGGACCCGGCATGGAGGATGGGACCCCGTGGGGTGCAGGCATAGCGGGATGGGTGCGGGCAGCGGGATGGGTGCGGGCAGCCTCTTGCCCACGTCTGCCCTCTCCCCGGGTGCGCAAAATGCATCCCCAGGGGGGAGGATGCTCCCAGCTCCCATCCCACGGGACTCACGTGCCGGGGTAGCAGCGAGCAGGGAAAATGGGGTGTTTGCAGATGGGTACCCCGCCGGG
>NW_009221682.1:0-2667 GCF_000690835.1 Fulmarus glacialis
TGAAGTGAGCACCTGCGGCTAGGGTGCGCTGGGCGGGGTTTAGTAATAAACTTTGGAGTCGCCCTGGGGCAGAGGCAGGGCTATTACAGAGGGGGAGTACTGGGCAGGGACTAGGCAGTTACCTTAGACGAAAGCACAGGTTTTCAGGGGAAGTTTGGGGGGAGAAGCCAAGGTAACTTAGAGGGGAGAGGTGATGTTTTGGGGGGAAAAGCTGAGGTAATTTGGAGATGACAAAATTAGCTTTTTTGACAGAAAAGCTGAGGTAACTTGGGATAGGTGACACTTCGGGGGGGAAAAGCTGAGGTAAATTAGAGGGGACAGAGGAGACATTTTTTGGGGAAGAGATGAGGTAACTCAGAGGACAAAATGAGCATTTTTGAAGGAAAAGCTGAGGTAACGGGGAGAGGTGATGTTTTTGAGGGAAAAGCTAAGGCAACTTAGAGGGGACATAAATGACTTTTTTGGGGGAAAATCTGGTAAATTGGAGGGGATAATTTTGAGGAAAGCTGAGATAGAGGGGAAAATGAGCTGGTTTTGAGGGAGAAGCTGAGGTAACTTAGAAGGGACAGAGGTGACATTTTCAGGGGAAGGCTAGAGTAACTCAGATGACAAAATGAAACATTGAGGGAAAAGGTGAGGTAACTTAGGGGGGAGAGAGGTGAAGTTTTGGGGGGAAAAGCTGAGGTAACTTAGAGGCGACAGAGGTCACATTTGGGGATGAAAGCTGAAGTAAATTAGAGGGGTCAAAATGAGCTTTTTTTGAGGGCAAAGCTGAGGTAACTTAGAAGGGACAGGTGACATTTTTAGGGGAAAGCTGGGATAACCTGGAGATGACAAAATGAAACATTTCTTGAGAGAAAAGCTGAGGTTATGTAGAGGGAACAAAATGTGCTTTTTGAGGAAGAAGCTGAGGAAATTGAGAGGGAACAGATGACATTTTGGGGGGAAAATCTGAGGTACTTGAGGTGATAAAATGAGCTTTTTTTGGGGGGAGAAAATCTGAGGTAATGGGAGAGTAAGCAGATTTTAGGAAAAGTCTTGGGTATTGCATAGGACAGAGGATATGTTTTGGAGGGGAAAGCAGAAGTAACTTAGAGGGGACAGTCTTTAAGGAATATATGTGGTACCTCAGAGGGTACAGGTTAAGCATTTTGGAGAGAAAGGCTTAGGTTTCTTAAGGGGGAATCGGCGTATTGGAGGAGAAAATTTGAGGTAATTGAGGGGACCGAGCAAGCCCCAGGGGATAGTGCGGTCACTGATGGGTAGTGTTGAGGTTACTTAGGACAGGATGAGCATTTTTGAGGGTGAAATCTGAGGTACATTAGGGAATACATTAGCAGTGACGTTTCAAGAGGTGGAGAGGATGAAGCTTTAAGGAGGCCATGCTGAACAAGCTCTCTTTGTGAGATTGCTCTGGCTCTAGGCATTAAGGTGCAGGAGGGATGAACAGAGGATCATGGAGTGGGATTTTAATGGGGAAAAAAAAAAGAATCCTTGTAGGGATTGATTGAATTTAACAAAGCTATGGCATTTTACTTAATTTACAGTTCTAAAGCCCAGGTTCAAGAGAAAATCATGGACACACTGTCTACAGAGGAAGGCAGAAAAGAATCACCAGAACTTCCTGGTGAGTTGAGCAAGAGGTTCTGTGTAGTGAAGGGGCTAAGGGGTAGGGAGTGGGAGTGACACAGGAAGAAAGATGAGGAGGATTCCAGGATGGAAAATTACACTTGAAACATGCTGCAGGGAAGATGCAGGCCTGACTGACACAGTGATGCTCCAAAAATCAGTGCTTCCTGGATGTAGCGGTAAGGAGTTGGCACTTGTCAGTTCTGTGTCCTTCTTTGGCAGCAGCCAGTGGAGAAGAAGCATCATGTGGAACTGCACGGCAAGAGTTAGGAGTGTAGGCTTGAGGAGAGGGCAAGAGAAAGCTGCCCTGGGCAAAGGGACCTCCCTGCCCTCATGGCTAGGGTTACGGAACCTTTGGTGCCCTGGCTCACTTTGCGCTGGGTGACCTCCCTGTAACCAGGGTTTGGGTCTTTGCTTTTGTTGGCTTTTTGCTGTGTTGGTCCTCTGGCTGCCTGGGGAGAGTGACAGCCCTGTAAGAAGGGTCACTAAAAGTCACTGTCTCTGCACCCGAGGGGAGAGTGGAGCTCTCTGGACCCCAAGGCCATCCTGTAAGCAGGGGAGGGCCATTTGCCCGCCCCACTCCTCCTCCAGCCCCACTCCTCCTCCAGCTGGCAGCCTGGCCAGCATGACCCCCTGTAGTTGGGGTGTGTCATGGCCTTTGGCTACCTGTGAAGCCCCATGGTGTGTCGAGTGCTCTAGCCTCCATGCCACCTGGGGTGTAGGTCTGAGGCTCTCCTTTCCAGCTCATGGCTAGGGCTTGGTCTTCAGAGGTTGGCTGCACAGAGCTCTCTTTCTCCTCTGGAAAGTCATGTTTGTCCCAGTCTTTGTCTATGTCTTTGTTGGAGTAAGTGAGTGACAGAGTTTGTCGTTTAGGCCTCTTAAACTTGCTGCAGCTTAGCTTGAACTTCCCAGGAGAGCAAGGGCTCTGTGCAGCAACAGGGGGGTCTCCTCTCAGCTGGCAAGTGGAGGGAAAGGCTGGGCTTGCCCCTTCTTTCTCTGGACGAAGTGAAGCCACTTGGTAGCAGTGTGGGCAAGGCC
>NW_009221682.1:2713-4218 GCF_000690835.1 Fulmarus glacialis
CCTGGGTCCCTGCCTGTGTGGCTGCCTGCCCTGCTGGCAAGCTGCCAGCGTGACAGCCCCATACTTGAGGTGTGTCTCCTGAGCCCGGGAGCCCTCTATCCCCTGGAGCTGCCTGCAGGGCTGTAGCCGGCTGCTTTAGCCAGGCAGCAAGAACAAACCCTCCCTGGCCCTCTAGATGGTGCAGGTTGAGGAAGTGCTGTGCCACAGGGAGGGCGCAGCCCTACCTTTGGTGCTGGTTTTGGCTGGGCTGACCTCCCCCCAGCTGGGGTCGAGGTGGCTCCTTGGGCTCATGATGAGAGGAGGTGTTGTGCTGCAGCAAGGAGGGCCAGCCCATAACTGGGGCATAGGCCTTAGCCTCCTGCTCCTCTGTGGGGCTTGCTGGGAGTGCCGAGCGAGCAGTAGGGGAGTGCCCTGTGGAAAGGGCTGTGCATGTCCCTGCGCTGGGCTGCCTTGCCCAGCAGGAGGTGCTTGGAGGGACCCCCTGTAATCAGATAGATATCTCCGGTCCCAGCCTTTTAGGGGCATGGGGCTGAGATGTGTGGGGCCAGGCTGGGCATGCCCTCCCTATCATCAGGGCTGGGGTCCTGGCCTCCTGGCCTTTGGCCCTCCTACTCCCTGCTGCCTGGCTGCTGAGAGTCGTTCCTGCTGCTATAGGGGAAGGCCGAGCTTTTTTGCTCCCTGGGTGTTGACCTGCCTGTAATCAGGCTGTGGGTCTGGCAGCCTTTGTGCTCAGCTGGCAGCTTGTGTGGGGTGACTGTCCCGTTAGCGGGGTGCAGGTCAGCGTGCCCCTGTGTGCTGGTTTTGGCTGGGATATAGTTAATTTTCTTCATAGTAGCTACTATGGGGCTATGTTTTGGATTTGTGCTGAAAACAGTGTTGATAACACAGGGATGTTTTTGTTATTGCTGAGTAGTGCTTGCACAGAGTCAAGGCCTTTTCTGTTTCTCACACCACCCCACTAGCAAGTAGGCTGGGGGTGCACAAGAAGTTGGGATGGGACACAGCTGGGACAGCTGACCCCAACTGACCAAAGTCATTCCATATCATATGATGTCATGCTCAGCCTATAAAGCTGGGGGAAGAAGAAGGAAGAGGGGGACGTTTGGAGTAATGGCATTTGTCTTCCCAAGTAACTGCCATGCATGATGGAGCCCTGCTTTCCTGGAGATGGCTGAACACCTGCCTGCTGATGGGAAGTAGTGCATGAATTCCTTGTGTTGCTTTGCTTGCGTGTGTGGCTTTTGCTTTACCTATTAAACTGTCTTTATCTCAACCCGTAAGTTTTCTCACTTTTACTTTTCCAATTCTCTCCCCCATCCCACTGGGGCCGAGTGAGCGAGCGGCTGTGTGGAGCTTAGTTGCCAGCTGGGGTTAAACCATGACACCCTGCATGGGAGAGGAAGAAAGAGCCTCCCTTGGCCTTTGGGACATGGGCTGCCCTGTAACTTGGGGCACAGCCAGTGCTCTGGAATCCTGGGCACTCTGCAGTCCAGGCAGCGGCTTTT
>NW_009221682.1:4395-7520 GCF_000690835.1 Fulmarus glacialis
GGGTCTCCCTTCCTGTAATCAGGGTCTGGGTCTGGGAGCCTTTGTGCTCAGCTGGCAGCCTGTGTGGGGTGACCGCCCCGCTAGCGGGGTGCAGGTCAGGGTGCCCCGGAATCGGAGAGAAGGAGCCTCCGTGGGCCTTTGGGACCAGGGCTGCCCTGTAAGTCAGGGCCTGGCCAGTGCCCTGGAGTCCCGGGCGCTTTGCAGTCCAGGCAGCGGGCTGGAGCCCCCTGTAAGCAGGGGTGCAGCCTCTGTGGCCGCTGCTTTGCATGCCCAGCTCCATTTTCCCAGGGTGCCCGCCTCTAAGCCCATCTCCAACACCAGCTGGAGTTCTGCTGTGCCAAGTGATGGGTGAGGAAAGCTGAGCTCGGACGTTTTTCTTGGGGGTAGGGGTTCAGCCGGTGGCCAGCAGTGGTGTGGGGAGCTCCCTTCTAGGGATGGTCAGTGTGCCTCTGTCTTTCAGGCAAAGGAGTTGGTGCTTGCCTGTTCGAACTGTGTCCTCCTTCCATGGCAGCAGCCGCTGGAGAAGAAAGAAGAGGAGGCATCATGTGGAACTGCAAGGCAAGAGTGAGCCAGAAGAGTTACTGACAGGTACTCAATAAAATGCATTTTCAGACTGTGTACCATATGCAGCAACTTTCCTACCCCACTTGGCTGTAGCTCCTGCCTATCAAATTGCACTGCGCATGTTATTTTACCCTTGTAACAACCGTTGCAGCTCTTGCAGTGGTGAGGCAGTTATGTGTTTGGTCTAAGGGCTACCACATGGAAGCTCAAGGATCATGGGTTTGTCCCCAAACTCCTCTCTGCAGTCCGGACAGGGGTTTGGTCACATTGCAGTACTACAGAGGAGGTCTTGCGATAGGTAGGGTTCTGGTGGTATTGCAGTGTCCCTGTGGAGGCAGGGAGAGAGGGAGGGAGGTTTTCCAGTCCAAGTTTGGTGGTATTGCACTCTGCTAGGCATGACATTGAAAAGAAAAGCCAGTATGTGGGTCTGCAGGTGGGTTCAGCTCTGTGGGGCTGAAGTCAGGGGTGTCGGGAGCTGGGCAGGGGCTCACAGCCCCACAGGGCTGAAATGGGGGTCTGGGATGTGGGCAGCATGGGGAGAGCCCTATGGGGGGTTTAAATCAGGTCCCATGTCAGGGGACGAGGATGAAAAGCTATGGATTTCCCCATGCAAGATGCTATTGCAGGTGTTTTCAAGCAAATATGGAGTGCATTCCTGGGAATGGAGCCAGGATATTTAAATTGACAAGAATTTAGATGGACAAGAATATAAAGTCTAGAATAATTCCATTTTTACCTCTGAATTTGAGATCAGCATCTACTAAACATTAACCAACACCACCTGAATGTAACTAGAAATTTTAGTTTCTGAATTTAGTCAGAACTTCAATAGGGAAAAGAGAAGTGATCTAAATGCCTATAAAAACTTGTGAAAACTGAAAGAAAAGGTTAACGAAACCTGAAGACAAAAGTTTACATGAATGAAGGCCTTTTGTGAGCTCAGACTGCTATACTAGTGTGATTAGTTGTTGCTTTTATGTATCACATGCAACCTGATACAGGAGGCTGTTGCAGCTTATTACCTCAGAAGGGAATTAGCGATGCAACTTGCAAAGGTAACGACTTGGTGTACTTTGCCAACACAGGACTTCACGCATTTACAACAATGACGAGATAGCAGCAGCTGTGGCAGAGAATGATGTACTTCTTCAGAAATCAATACGAGTATCAAATTCTATACCACAGCTAGCTCTATATAGAATGGTTAAAACAGTTTGTGAAGTTGAATGTGATTTAGCACTATAAAATAAGCTGTTGTATAGTTTTCAATGTGTAAAAGAGGGAGATGTAAATGAGTGTTTGGCTTTTAAAAGCTTATATAACTTTGATACTGGCAAACATTACTAAGATAAGAGATGTAGGTGCCCATGTAAACTACATGACGTAACCTTTTTATACAGTTATGATTAATTTTTTCCCCTATCTTGGTTATAATCACTTTCATTAAGGATCTCACATGCTCCACCACACACTTCAAGAGGAATTCAATAATGCCAATTCACTTTTTCTTCTTCACTGAATGAAAACCAAGGATGGAGTTAATTTTCTTGACTTGTGACTCATGATCTTTCGAAGACGTGAGGGCAGCTGAAACATCTGTCTACATTGGACCTACAGCAGACCAGTGGCTTTCAAGAGCAGGTGCTGCAAGTGTAGAGGGATAAGCTAGCTTGGCCAAAATGACATCAGACTTCCATGTCTAGGAAATGGAAGATCACTACATCCTAACTAGAAATGCTTCCCCTCCCTGTTACTCTTGTCTTTTGTCACTATCTAATAATAAACAACAAAAAAAAAAGCCTACTGTTTTTTGCAATTACAATAATCCTCTCAGTTTTCTTTATTTCTGTTTTCATCTTGGGCCTCCTAAAATAGGGCTGAAAACGAGTTTTCAGTTGGAAAGAAAGAAAGAAAGAGATGGTGCTGATCATTGAAAACCACCTGATCCCTTAATAACAACTCAAACTGCGGGCCACCGAAAGGGGATGGCAGTAAGTTGGATCACACCAAATTTGTTCAGTAACAATGTAACTGCTGTCATGCCTCAAGAGAAAAATCTGAGACTATATTTACCCTGAGTTTTAAGTCAAACAGAAGTAAATTAATTTTTAATATAAAATTAGTATTGCTCTTTCTAATGAGGCACTCGTAGAAATCCACTACATTAAATATTATCAAGCTGACTTTTGCTAAAATACTCCTGAGAATGTGTACAGAGTATCCTTTATTCATGCAGAAATTAAGTAGAAAATAAGCAGCAAGAACTTAAGCATAATAATTTGTGCAGAACGAGAGTCAGCAGGACAACAGCTTTTGTTTGCAATTTTGACACTTTTTCCTCCTCCTGCACAACACTTTGGTCCCGAACACATCATCGTGTAGGAAACAGCCGCGGCGGGGGTTGTTCTGCCATTTGCACTGGTGTCTCTCCTCCCGCGCCAAAAATCTTCGTGTTCCCGTGAAGGAGAGGAGCGTGCTCGCCCCAACGCCTGTCAGGAGGGCGGCGGGCGCCAAAGGAGGATCCCAGCACTTGGAGAAAGGAGAGCTGGGCCATGCCCCGC
>NW_009221683.1:0-4079 GCF_000690835.1 Fulmarus glacialis
GTTGCCCAGAGAGGTGGTAAACGCCCCATTCCTGGAAACGTTCAAGGTGAGGTTGGACAGGGTTTTGAGCATCCTGTTCTTGTTGATGTTCCTTCTCATTGCAGGGGGGGTTGGAGAAGATGACCTTTAAAGGTCCCTTCCAACCCAAACTATTCTATGATTTTGTGATTCTATAATTCTTTGAGTAAAGAGGTTCTCATGATTTTGGTTTTAGATCCTCTGTTTTACTCTATTTTCTCCTCACCAAGCTATATATTTGTACTAAATTCTTAGTATTGAATGGATATCTGTTCAGAATCCACAATACTGACTTAAATGAAACTACTAAAAGTTGTTTAAATCCAAATGACAATCCCACCTCTTATAAACCAAGATTTGATTTGTAGCCAGAATACCATATACAGGTACACAGAATTTAAAATTCTCTGGTTTTATTTGTTATCAAAAAAAATACTTTTTTTTTTCTTTTTTTTCCCCAAAATAGACCAATTTACACTTTACGTTCAAGCCCTAGCTTATTCCCAGAGGCCTGTGGGCTAAGTCTTAAAGGTTCTTTCCAAATCCAGCTCTCCTGTGCTGTATTACAGAAGTCTACTGTGTAAGCTTTAGCATAGGATATCAGCTAATTTTTAAATAGACTAAGTAATCGCCTTCTTCCTAGCCTGTTTAGAATAAAACCTCAAGTTCCTATTCTCCACCAGAGCAGCTGAATGATAATAAGGAAGGAGGCCAAAACTGGCAGTTGAATCTCTCCATTCAGAATATGCTTAGCATTTCTTTTTTTTACTTTTTTATAAAAGGTAGAAGTCTTGTGACTTTTCAGTTGCTATATATTACTCTGATTGCTGATAAGGGAAGTCCAAGTGCTGTGAAAAAACTAGTAGCCCTAGAAAAGTCTCCATTTATGCAAAACTACCTGAATAAGAAATTGGTGGAAAGTCTGCCTGTTTCTAATTCTGAAACTTTGTTAAAGAATCGCCTGTCATTCTTACAGAGCACTAGACAAACCTTAAGGGGGAAGCCAAACTGAGGTTCATTTAGTGTCCTGTCATAGACCAACACTGAGGAAGCAGATCTGAAATGGTAAATCTAAAGATCATCTGTTTGAGAAATTCAAAGAGACTTATCTCTTCCTCGCAGCTCCACTGATACTGAAATCGGGCAAGATGCTTGAGCTGAACTACTAGTGGGCACAGCCTACTTGTCTCTGAAATTTGTGCCTCAGCCATGTTTTGAACAAAGCAGGTATACTTCATCTCTACTTATGTATGCTTTGAAAAAAGGATTTTGAGAGACTTGCAGGATTTTCAGGGTGGAAAAAATGTACCACCTGAAGCTAACACTCCCTTTCTCGTTCTTCTGCTCTGACTTCTGGAGTAGTCTGGCTATTACTTATATGTGTAATCCCCTCACAATATTTGTTACTAGGATCTGTAGCTAAGTTGCACTTATTTTTCCCATGTACTCCACAAACACACTCAATTCAAATATTAAGGAAGAACCTTTCAAATTCCTCAAGTCCTGAGTTAATTACCTGATCATGTCTGAACTTCTGTCACAGACAGTCAATGCCAAATCTCCCTATTTACAGTAGTGAAGCATAGCTAGGAACTGTTTCATTTAAAAGCTTCTCAAACATAATATTCAGAACTCTTCAGAGCAATAAGGGGATGTTAGCGGGATTTTCATATGAGCCCAGCCTATACAGTCAAATTATTATTTATAATAATGATTTTAAACAATTTCATAAGATGAGGTCCTGACAGAGAAAAGCTATTAGAAATTGATTACTCTTATTTATTGGACAAAGCAAAACCACCTCTCTTTTCCCTGAGAATGGCTTTATATGACACAGCCGTGGAGTAGCTGCTGGAAATAGTTAACACACCAGGCACTGAGAACAGAACTGAGCTTCTGGGAAATAAAAAATCTTTAAAGAAAGTCTCCATTTTTATGGCTATGTCACTGTTATTACACTGATATTATGTTTAGTTTCAGCTTCATACAATTAAGATTAAGAAAACAAAGAAAAGAAAGTCAGTAGAGGAATGAAATATGGATGAAAGTAAAGGTGGAGGACAGTCAATGTTAAATTGTAAATGATCTCTGCTGGCATGTAAAACAGTTTATAAGGTAAAACAAAATTATTCCAAGGAAAACAGAGACAACCCAGTTTGAAATTCCATTGTTAAAACAAATCTTAATCAATCAAATGATTAATTCTACCTTCGCAATGTGTCAGTTACAAATGGCAACAACCCGAATCAATGGTATATAATTTGTCATCTCTTTGAAGGCTCAAAGATTGTTGATAGGCAAAATACCAATGAAGCTAAGAATTGTTGGGTAAAACATGATTAATATTCTGCTGCATTATAATTTTCTTTCTTTAAAGAAAGAGACACTGTTTCAATCAAATTACAGTTTTGTCCTTCCAAGAGCACAATAAATCTCTAATATGTTCAGATGTTCACAGAAATCTTCAAGTAAATTTATTCACTTATACACATTTGAAACTTCACAAGCTGTGCTTTAGTAGCCATAATAGATATTCCTGTTTGAACATACTTTCTGTCAGGTATTTTATATAATACTGTGTAGCGGTAGGATGTTTTGCAAATTAATATAACTGCATTTGCATCAATGGAAAACTGAATGTGATAAACTAGGAAGACTCCCTTAAATTCTCTGTGATATTAGGAATTGAAAGTCTTGAATAATTATTCAGGTCTCATCCAAGCATATGTAAAAAGTCTTTGTTAACATGTATGAGCTAAACAGTACTTGAAACCTTGAAATGTAGAACAAATTGAATTTTCATTAACCAAGTATAACGTTGCTTGTTAATGCTGTATTAAATCTGGACTGTTATAGTATCTTTTGCAGCCCACCTGAGATTTACCTTTTTTTTTTTTCTTTTTAAGCAATGGAACCTACAAATAGCAACTTCCACCATCTATCCCCAATTTTTGCTCAGAATTTCCATTTCCCACCTTTTTTTTTCCCCTCGGAGGTTTTGGGGCCTGTGATGTGCCTCCAGAAATGCTTTCAACATTAATCAAAAAGGAACACTGCTGACAATTATACTAAGGTAAAGAGCAGTCTATAGGTGATTCTTCAAAAATTTATTTCTACAACTTGCTTGTAGAGTGACTCAAGTTATCAAAACTGAGTCGCTTGCTGGGGACAAGCATGGCCACAGCAAAAGTTCGTTTGAGAACTCTAGGAGTAGGAGTACTCACAGTTCAGTACAGTTGATGTACCCTTCTCTTTATCAGTTTATCCAGGGACTAGTGGAAACAGCTATATGTAATGCCATATTTTAAAGCCTTCATATAAAGTCTGGATGTATTTCTGTATGATATTGCTCACCGAAGTAAAAAATATCATACTTAGCATAGGTTTGTGAAATATCACATTAGACAACTGCAAAACCCCATCCGGCTATAACTGTCCAGATCAAGGGCCCACCACCTTATCCAAAAATGAAGATAAATAACAAAATCCCTCTACAAACTTTTTTCCTGTTTGTTCATGCATGGTCTGCCCAAAGAAGTACTGTTTAATTGTAGAAGTACAACTTTAAGAGAAAGTGAGAGAAAGCTAAACCTTACTTGAAACAGGACCAGCAGTGAAAGAAGTTGAAGACCAAGATTGTTTAGGAGCGGCATAGTAGGGCACCTGTGTTCAATTAACAAACCCAGTTGGGAAAGAAGGATGTGACTGTAAAAGCCTGCAAGTAGTACAGCTGAGGGTATGTTAAAAAAGGCAAGAGCCTATGGTACCGGCCTTGTATCAGGATGATTGCAGGGAGGATGCCTGTAGGAAAGATTGTATATGGTGAATAGGAGGTCTAGCTTTTGAATACTAGAAGATGTGAGTATTATGAAACACCTTTGGTAGTTTGATGTAGACATAACAAGGTATTTTAATCAGATTTTAGCACCTGTGTAATATATCTTATCTATTCATGGTAGCAGTAGGTTCTAGAATTTTTTCTCTGCAATGGGTTTTATGTCTAACAAGCACACCTATGAATTAAAGGTTTGGGTTTTGGTTGGGTGGGTTTTTTTGGGGGG
>NW_009221683.1:4110-6883 GCF_000690835.1 Fulmarus glacialis
GGGTTCAATTTCAATTTGAAGTTAAACATGCTGGAACATGCCAATTCCAAAATGCTACATTTTTCATTATCTTTAATTGAGTAAAGTAGTGCACGTGAATGCTTTTGGCTGCTGTATAAACTATGGACAAACTACTAAACTATTTTAGATTCATTTTTAAATTAAATGTTGAAAGTCAGACAGATGAAGAGGTAGGGAAGAGATTTAAAATAAATAAAAGGAACTTTGTTGCAGAAAGTGCTGATGAAGCCAAATAAAATATTATTAACAGAGACTTGTTCTGGAGCAGTCTGATCCTAACAGGTCACTTGAAAGGCTTGACTGTGGAAGGACTAGTTATACAATGAAACTTACCCTTTTTTTTTTGTACTATCAGTAACTAGCGATATGGTGCATTGTGGATTTAGCTTCTGCTCAACAGGATTCACATCAGTAGGTTTGATATCTGCAAGACATGTAGCTTGGAATATGTATTAGGAAAAAGCAAAGAAAAAGATGTTTTGAAACAAATTATGAAAAGGCAGAGTCTCATTTATATTTTATTTGGAGCTTGCTATTTTCAGTGTCTCTAGAAAACAATCCAGACTGCTATAGCCACTCTTCTGGAATCCTTCAAATGTACCGTTTGCTTATAACAATTAAGAGACTAACAACTGCATAGCAGCTTCAAACTGTCTTTAAATGCTCAGTTCTAAAAACTGCTTACTCCAGGCATACTCTTTATATAACTGTATCAAAGCATAAATGAAGGAGTATTGGGGCTGTTTCGCATAGTTCGGTCTTGCAGGGCCAGCAACCCCTATGTAACCATGGCAGTAATACCATGTAAAGCCAGGAGGACCTAGGTAACCACACCAGAAATACCAGAACTGGTGTCAGAAATACCAAAATCGGTAGCAGAATATCAGAAATAAGAGAATAGATATGAATGTAGCAAACAAAACTGGGACCAAGGGGTAAAAAACAGTAAGTAATAGGTTGTTTATTTGGGATGAGACTGTGGTGGAGAAAAGGAGAAATAAGAGTTGGAGAAATTGCAAAGGGGATAATAAGGATTGCAATTATTTGACCAGAGCTGTCTGTGGTAACCTGTGTCACAGCCCTGAGCTTGATCGTAGAATCATAGAATCATTAAGGTTGGAAAAGACCTCTAAGATCATCAAGTCCAACCGTTAACCCAACACCACCATGCCCACTAAACCATGTCCCTAAGCGCCTCATCTACACGTCTTTTAAATACTGCCAGGGATGGTGACTCCACCACTTCCCTGGGCAGCCTGTTCCAAGGCCTGACCACTCTTTCAGTAAAGAAGTTTTTCCTAATGTCCAATCTAAACTTCCCTTGGTGCAACTTGAGGCCATTTCCTCTCGTCCTATCGCTTGTTACTTGGGAGAAGAGACCAACCCCCACCTCGCTACAACCTCCTTTCAGATAGTTGTAGAGGATGATGAGGTCTCCCCTCAGCCTCCTCTTCTCCAGGCTAAACAGCCCCAGTTCCCTCAGCCGCTCCTCAGAAGACTTGTTCTCTAGACCCTTCACCAGCTTTGTTACCCTTCTCTGGACACACTCCAGCACCTCAATGTCCTTCTTATAGTGAGGGGCCCAAAACTGAACACAGTATTCGAGGTCCGGCCTCACCAGGGCTGAGTACAGGGGCACGATCACCTCTCTACTCCTGCTGGCCACACTATTTCTGATACAGGCCAGGATCACCACAGTCTAGTTGGGAAAACAATCCAAACCTATTGTTCTGCCCAAATCAAATGTGCTCCTGTGGTCGTGAATGTCTATGGAAAGGAGGGGACTCTTTCTTAATGGTAGAACACCCAGCTGAATGGAATAAGCATCCTGGTATCACATTGTCAGTGCCTGTTTCAGGCCTGAGATCAGTGCATCTTTTGATCTTTAAAAAAAAAAAAAAAAAATCAGTGTTTTCTCATTTGCTGAAGTATAATGTTGTAAGTGGATTGTGTATGATACACATAGTAGCTGCAAATCAAAGCAGTTTTCTCACTGATTTTAGGTATTTAGATAACAAGAAAATATTTGTGAGATAATAATCGCTTCAAATTCCTGAAGCTCTGGAGACCATAATTTTCCAGTACTCTGTGTATGTTTGCATTGTTTTCTTATATATTTTGATTTACCTCTGCTATGTGCTTTGGCTAGTCAGAAATCAGGGTTAAGACTAATGAAATGAAGACCTGCAACCATGGTTGGCATTATAGATTTTTAGCAATGTCCACTGGCTGCACAGTTTCTCTCTTGTTTCTGGTTTTTTTTTCTTAAGCATTTTCTATGGCAATAAAGGTATCCTCACTTGTGATGTATTTAAAAGAATCAGAGCTCAGCAGAACAGGCTGTCAATCTGTCACTCAGTTTGGAATGTGAAGTGATTTTGAATTTACTTTTCAAAGTGGATAGTCTTAAGAAACGTAAAATGGGGTAGCTTTTCAGAGTAATTCAGTGATTCATTGTAGTGCCTCCACAAATCAGAATTTAACAGTTAGAACAACAACAACAACAACAAAAACCCAAACCAAACCAAAACAACTTATTCTATTTTGCAAGCTACTTTGAGCCAATTATTTTCACCAGATTCTCTGTGTATGTACATGGCTGTTATAATTTTATTGTACAGGTAGAAGCTAATTAAACTTGAAGTGCATAAAAAAATTCTTCTAGAGCAAATACTAACACTATTTCATTCCACTTCTTTTTAATAAATGTTCTTGTATATAAAATAGAATATATAATAAATAGAATATACTA
>NW_009221684.1:0-212 GCF_000690835.1 Fulmarus glacialis
ACAGCCCAGAATTAAAGTCAAATCTCCCCGGTGTCCTGCATTCGACCACAAAGCCATCTCTCCTCACAAGGAAGGCCTTTTTCTTTCTTGTTTGCAAGTCACCCTTATAAGCAGGTTTAAAAAAAGCTCTCGGCTTCCAGCAAGGGCCACGGATTTTCCGGCATGGTGGCGGTCCCCATTCCCCGGGGAGGGGGACAGCAGCGAGGGGCACG
>NW_009221685.1:0-778 GCF_000690835.1 Fulmarus glacialis
CAGGGCAGCCCCTGCTCTCCCCTCACAGAAGCCTTTTATGAGAAGGGCTGTTACCTCCTTTTATAAGAGAAGGACCATGCAGGTGGAGCATGACCTGCCACAGCACCAGCTGGGCTTTGGCACAGTGCAGCTGGGATTAAGACTCTGCCACTGGGGCAAGATCCCAGGCTCGCCTCCCGACACGTCTGATGGAAGCACATGCCCTCACATGCTCCAAGTGTGGACCGCGATTCCTGGGGTCCAAACTCAGTCGTGATTCTCTAACGGATTCTCCCTCCCTGCAGGAGCAATCCTGGGCCCCTTCTCACGTTTACACTTGAACCTCATCCTGAAACAGAGCAAGGCTGGAGGCTGGTGTCCTCTCCTGTGGTGGTGTCCAGGCCCTGTGAGGATGAGCTGGACCTCTTGGCCTGGTGGCTGAAGGTCTGTGGCACTCACTTTCCCTGCAGCTGACGGATCAGTTTCTCAGGCTGAGGAACAGCTCCAGCCTAAGCAGCAACAATTGCAGACCATGGGATGAGCTTTCTGTAACAGTGGAGCACTCCTTGTGGCAGGGGAAGCAGGGGCAGCCTACAGACCCTCAACTGCACATCCTTCCCCTCACATGCCAAAGGCATCAACCTGTCTCCAAGTGCATCGTGAAACACTACCTCTCCCTCCGACTCCCACCCCACTGTGCAGTGTTGCCGCCCGTTCCTGCATCCCTTTTACCTGGCACGCACAGCCGAGAGCTCGGTGTTAACAGAAAGCACCCAAATTCCCATGTGGTGGCTGGAGA
>NW_009221686.1:0-21722 GCF_000690835.1 Fulmarus glacialis
GCGGGGCGGGCACGGCGCCGCCTCCATAAACAGTCTGGAAAAAACCGTGTCAAGCAGAGCTTTTTTTCTCATCAGAAAAGCAGGGTTTGGCCACAGTGAAAATTTCAGAGGAAGTGTCTGGGCTTTTTTTGGTGGTGGTTTTTTTTTTTTTTTTTTTTTTTTGTTTTTTTTTTTTAACAAAAAAACCCAAAGGCCCGTCACTTGGGGCATAAAACCACTATCCATCCAAAAAAAAAGTTTCCATTTTCTGTCCCAGAACATTTTTTGTGTGTGTGTCGAGAAGTGGAATTCTGTCTGAAAATGTTTTATTAGTGTTGGCCAAAGATGTGTGATATTTTTTTCCCCCCTTCTTTCAGCAAAAAGTTTAAATTTTCAGTGGAAATGCATTTCCCAAGTGGCTTCAGTATTTAGCTTGTTTACCCTATGTAAGGAAAAGAAAAGGCAAGGTTTGCTGTGCCGGTGGGCTGCACCAGCAGTTTGCAGGGCTCATGTCCGCCCTTTCTTTCCCCAGGCTCAGGCTCTCTTACTGCCTTGCCTGGCCCTGGGGCTTCATTTTTAAATTAAATTAATGCTTGCAAAGGGTCTGAGCCTCTAAAGGTCGCACCTTTACCTCTTCAGATCATCCCGCCTTGAGGGATTTGCTATAGGCCTTGAGTATAAGCAAAGCTCACCTGTGTCATTGTTTTGCAACAAAAGAAGAAATCACCATGTAGCCCCACTTTGTCTGATATTAGTGGCATTTTAATTCCCCCCCCACCTTGGCATCCCAACCCTGCTGCATCAGCGGTGGCTTTGCCGATGGGTGTGCTAGAGGCAAGGCTGCACTCGCAGCCGAGGAGACTTCACTGGATCCCTTCAAGCGGGGCCTCACTGTGAGTCACCCGTAATATAAACTGCAGCCACTTCATTTGCATTGTCAGTTTTTAAATATATACTTTTGCCTGCTGGAGTGTTGCTAACTACGGTAATTTATGAGATGGGGGCTGTGTTTGGAATACATTTGGCAGCAATGACGAGGTTAGCGCAAAACGTCTTCTGTTTGTCTGGAGTCATGCTGTAGTTTTAAAACAACAGCTCTAGAGGTGTTTCCCTGTTTGGTGATCCTATTTGTTTAATGTCTACACATATGGTAGTATGGTTGCAGGCATTCAAATGGGTTCCCAGCTGGAGCGGGGCAGAGAGGAAAAGATGAGTCCTCTGGTAGGCGAGCAGGGATGGATAGGAGGAGGGTAGTTAACAGGCAAAGGGAGCCAAGAGTAAACCACGGGTGAAGGCTACCAGTGCTGTGCAACACTGTCTAGGGTGCTGGGGACACACCTGGTGTGAGCCTCGGGGGGTACTAAGGACTGGGCAGGAACGTGTATAAGCAGTAAGCATGCCCTTTTTTTGTAAGGCTGGAGACAAGCAGGGTGCGCCACGGACTGGTGCAAACGATGGTGCTCTTTTGTTTTGAACCCTGGTTTTAATGATAGATTAGGGGCTCAGAGGGGCAGAAGAGGGCTACACCATCTCCATCACCTGTGGATGTGGGTGCCTTCAGAGACAAGCCCCATCCCTCCATTTCCAGAGGCTACAAGTTCTTGGTTTTTGCCTGGATACCGTGTATGTTGATGACCAAGGTCACCTTCAGAAGCTGGCTGTACCCTTTTTCTCCTTCCTGTCTTTTTGCAGAAGATTTAGTATCGCACGCTGCGGAGAATGGGGGATGAGCTGCTTTTTCTCTGGTGGCTGACGACAAGACAGTTTGCAGCGGTGGATATGCTGGTGTGTTGGGATTTTCGCTATTGCTTGGCGACAGCTGAAATAAAAATAATGAGTCAGACTCTGAAGATGAACAGATGGTAAAGCGTTTTCCCCTCGCCGGCATGAACTAAGGTGACTTGAAGAGGGGTGGGGGGCTGGAAGGCGCATCCGAGCTGCAGCGCGGGACGTCATCCAAGCGAGCGGGCCGCATCCGGTGCGTGGGCTCCAAGGGGCCGGCTCCTTCGCAGAGATGGCCCCACGCGTCTGTGGAAAGCCAGCGCGTCCCCGCGCGCGGGGGCGGTGTGTGCAAATGCGTACCAGTCTCAGCCCCGTTACTGGGCGCCTGGTGCTCCTTTTTTGTAAATAAATCTGTCGTTTGGCCCCCATCCGGTAACTGTTTCCATTGCTCACTGGCAGGCTCCTGCTGCTCCTCCGCTCAGAGCCTGGGCTAGGTGCCGGGCAGGGACCGCTGGCCCCTCTCCTCGCGGCTATAGGAAGGTGGCAGGTGATTCGCTAGCAGCCGCCCAGATCCTGCAAGCCAGACAAAGTGATCGGATGCATTTTCACCATCTCCTGTGCCTGGAAGGAGTATGGAAGTTAGTCTGGTATGGCCACACGCAACTGATGCTGGAGCTCCTGAGGGGAGGCGGGGAGGGAAAGGAGTCATTTTCCTGCAGGCAAAAGGCAAAAGCACAGTAGTGACCACCGCATCCTTCTCTGCTGGGAGAAGGCAGTTGCACCAAGCCAGAATGGGTACAGGCTGAAGGAAATAATTCCAGTTGCCCTCTCCCATTTGCAGGAAGGAAAGCCTACAAATGGCCTTGAAATCCCCCCTGGGGTGAGTTTCTGCCTCTCTTCTACACCGAGCTTTGCTTACCTGTTTTACTTTGCACTTTCATTTGATCCTGGCTCCCCTGCAAGCAGGTTTGATTTATTCCAGTGCTGTTTACCCATGTTGGTGCTTTTTCCCCCTAAGGTAACTACATAAAATTAGCTCCTGTGGAGCGAGTTTTAATGCACGCAAGGCTATGAAGGTCTTTATCAACTTGATTCTTCACAATAACAGTGTTATTGCCGGCCTGGAGAGGACATGCACGGAGAACCCGCAACCTCTTTTCTGTTAGAGACACTGCATGTGTGGGAGGGAACTGAAGTCATTTAAGAGCAAAATTAATGCTCTCTGCAATTATTTGAAAATTTTAAAAGAAACAAAAACAGTAGGGGGGTCTCTGTTCATTTCAATTTAGCTACAGGATATTTGTACTAAAAAAACCCTTCTCTTAATTCTTGCTTCTTTTTTTTTTTCTTTCCTATCATTGGCCCCAGTGTGCCTGATACTAACAGCAGCAGCAAACGGCTGAAAGAGGTCGTTGGAACCAGCTAAGGGCCTTGAGGTTAGCATTAAGAAAAAAACCAAAAACCACAAAACCCTAAAACTCCCCAGACCTCTTGTTAGAACATGACCTGTAGGAGCTTCATTAACCAACACAACTTTATAGCCAACACAGGGCTTCACATTTAACACCACTAACCCTTGCCGGAAGAAATCTTACCAGTTTACTCGCAGCTGGCAGGCAGGGTGTTCTGTGTGCGCTGTCAAGCCCGGCCTAACACCAACACCTCTTCGGTACTCAGCAAAGCTGTGTTCTAACATGCGGGAATGCCCTAGCAAAGCAGGGCCAAGAAACACCTTTTTTTTTTTTTTTTTTTAAAAGAAAAAGGTGTGATTAAACTCTAATTAGAAATGTTACTTGCAACCACTGGCACTTGAGCTGGGTCATCCAAACCCAGTGCAAAACGCCAGGCGGTCCATGCTAGCATGCCTGGCTGCAAAGTTTATGTACCTTCTAATGTATCTGTGAAAACAACACGGGTTTCAGTTATGCAGCAGTTTTAGCGGCTGGGAGGTGTTTTCTGTTTGCTCCAAGTCCCTGGGCTCTGAAGTGAAAGCATCAGGCCGCCGGCGTCAGACAAGCTGCCAGAGGTTGGCTGAAGAGCTCGCGCCGGAACAGGGCTTCTGCGCCCTCCTGCTTAGGTTATGCCCCGTGCAAGGTCATCTGATGCTCCGCAGGCTGAAACTGAGAGGAGCGGTCAGACAAAAATACACAGATTAACACCGCACCTCTAGTTCAGCTGCACAGCGTGGTACGTATGGGATTTGGGGTTTCTAGCTTGTGTCTTTATCACTTAATCAAGAGCTGGTCAGGTAGTTAATTGTTTCCCTCTCCCCTACGGCACCCACTGATAGCAGATGTTCCCTCACTGGGGGCTGTGTTTCCATTTGGCGCAGCCACAGCTTCCCAGCCCTACCACAGCCCTGCCAGTAAATGAGGTTGTTGAAATATTCACCTTTTTTTTCCGAACAGTCTCCTCTGTTGTCAGCAGCTTGCCCTGGAGCTGAAACTCCCTCCTCTCCCCTAACTGGAAGGGCCACGCTGCCATGCCCGGCAAAGGAACCGGTGGTTCGGAGCAGAAATGTGAGCCCAGCCACTATCTAACACGTCCTTCATCACTGAGCCTGGCAAGTGGAGCTGGCAGGCAGAGGGGGGGTTGCGGCCAGGATCCAGCAGCGAGGGTGCTTTCCTCTACAGAAACCTCTGCCATAAACAGCTCTTGCATGGGAGAGCTGGCTGGGTTTCCTCCCTCCTGTGGGAATATTGCAAATCTTGGTTAGAGCTTAGACAACCTCTTATTACGGAATGGACATAAGCAATTTATACATGTTAGTCGCAGCTGTCTTAGTAGGAAACAATTAGGCACATTGCTACTTACAACATAAACAGCCCAGAAGAGGCTTAGGACATAGAGCTCGCCAAAGCAAAAAATATCTCCAAAACTTCTCGATAGAAACAGGCTAGAGGGTTTTTTCTTTAAAAACAGTTGGGGGCGGGGCAGAATTCCACTGGAAAAAATCCCAACTTGGTCTAGCTTAGAAAAATTCACGCTTGTTTTTTTATTTTGTGAAAATTCTTGTTTCACAAAAAAAAGATCCCACAGTCATATACCTAGGAATCAGAAGTCCACAGTAAGGTCTCCTGTGACTTTCCAAGTCCTTCGGACCTCTGGAGAAAAATGTTTAAGAGAAGCGTAAGCCAGGGTTGTCGGTGCAATATGAGAACAAGCAGGCTGCAAGCGTTCCACCCACCCCTTCCCCTCACAGTGGTTTATCCGTGTGGCCTCATGTGCTCCTACACAGCAGGACTGCTGTCTTCCAAGAATAACCCTGTCTTCACTTAACAGCACCTTAAAGGGGTCTGGTCTGCCCAGTCTTCTCCCAGCATCTCAGCTCAAGCATCACGTACAACTCATCTGTCTCGAGCACATCAGCGTTAATACTCAGACCTGAGATGCAACGGAGGGGACTGCATTTAGCCAGGGAGGGTTTAAGATCCCAGCTATGCTTCCAGGCTGAGGTCCCAAGGCACACGCCCTGGATGCCAAATACGCACTGTGCTTTGCCAGTTAGTTTCCACTATCGTTTCTCCCCCTGCGAAACATCAGCCTGAGTCTGACAGTGACTCACATCAGCTTAATCCTTGCACCAGAGGCAGAAATCATTTTATCCCCATCTGGAACAACACCACAGCACCACAATCCAAGTGTTTTAAGGCACAAAGCAAAGAGCATCACATTCATGGGAAAACACCTAGAGGGTCAGCTAAGGACTGCATTCCCTGCAGTCCGAATTTTGCTTGAATACAAGAACGAGACAAGCCTGTTCCCTTGGAAGACGTGGCAGAAATCTGTACGCAATGGAAAGAAACAAGATCTGACAACGCATCATTAAAAATCCACTAACAAGGGGGTTTGCTTTGTTTCTTTTTTTTTTATTGTTTTTAAATATCACTTTTTTTTTTTCTTTCCAGAAGTCATTATGTCCGACTCCATTAACATTCAGGTAAACAAGTGAAAGAACAACAGATGGGCATGATCTCGTAGCACGGGCACAGCCGCCGGGAGCAGGGCTTGCCTTTCTTTGCGGCAGCTGAACATTGCTTTCCCTCGCCCGGCACTCCCTCCCTCTCCGTCCCGGCACGGGCGATGGCTGGCAGCATCCTGCTTCAAACGCAGTGAGAAGTCCAAGACAGGGCAGAGAAAGGCAGGCAGTTGTGGGATCACAGCACTTGGCCTCCCCCCTCGCTCGCAGCCAGGCTTTCCCCTGATGGTGTGGAGGGGCAGGCGATGGCAGCAACGGTGGCATTACCAGACCACCCGCAAAAATCAGACCAGTCCCCGGCTGGATGGCAGCAGAGGGCATTTTGGGCCATTTTCGGTCGTTTTAGGAGAGGCCCCCTGAGTGTGCCACCGCAGCCCCCCTGAATTTTGGCACGGTCACCCTATTTTGCAATCCATATTAGCTCCCCCACAACGGTGCCTCCCTTCCCTTGAAGGGGGGCACAATTGCAGCAGCCACCGCTGCTGGCAAGCAACCTTTTTGCCTTCCCTCAGCACCATTCTGGATGCGTCCCCAGCCTGCCTGCAGGCCCCCCTCCCAGAGGCTGGAAAAACCCATGCTGTTGAAGCCTGGTTCACAAAGCATCCTGGTGTTAAGGTTAACTGGTTGTAAAACTGCAGCGGTTCATCACACTATGCACACTATGAGAAATGTTTATTAAGTTGATTTTTGTTTCATTTCTTTAAAAAAAAAAGTCAGAAAGAAGTTAAACACACTGCTTTGTGGCATGCTCCACAGTATGAAAAAATCCCAAGCATTCAGTTAAGCTGTCAGCGGCTCTGTTTGACCTTCCGATGTGGTCTTTGAACTTAGACCTGGACAGTTGACTCTCCTCTTCCCCACCAGCCTCTCTCCTCCTCCCCGCCTCAGCTCTCAGCCATTTTCTCACTAGCTCCAGGAGGATGGTTCCCTGGAGAGGGGGGGGGTTGTATTTACAGCCCACAATTTCATCCTTGGTTTGTTTTTCGGGAGCGTGGAGGGGAGCAGGACGGGGCCCCATGTTGCGCACACAAATGCGCAGGTATGCAGGAGAGGGTCTGAGGCAGGGCAGGGGTCCTACCTAATGTTATTTTCCCCTTCACCGCAGCCAGCTTTGGGACCGACCAACTGGCAGAAGAGCCCTGTCGCTTTTGGATCCTGAGCGCTTGCAACAGGGCGAGTCCCCTCAGCCCTTCACAGCTCCCCCTCTAGTTTGTTTTAACTCGGGTCCAGCTTCACAGGAGGCCAGACTAGAGGAGACCCAAGTGGGTAGTTTTTTTGTGAGGGTTTCTCAGCTACTTCACCGTTCTTAAGCATGACGGTTCCTCTCTGTCCCCCTTCTCCCAGGGCTGACCCCTCGTGCTAGAGCTGATGACTATTCCATCGAACATGGGGACCCTCAGCTAGTAACTCCAAAGAAAGCATTACCCTCTCCCTGCAAAACTCCTTCTGCCCCCTCCCACGACCTTCCCAGCCGCTGGCTGTTTCCCTCCCGCAGCACCTTTCCCGCAGCAGCCGCAGGGACAGGAGGTGGCCCGGGGAGCTGCCTCTGGAGCTCCCCACAGTGACAAGCCACCTCTGAAATGAGCCAGAGAGCAAACTGCAGCCCGTGCGGGACATGGTCTGAGCAAACATCCTGCTCTTCTTCCTCCTACAGCTCTCAGACTCCCTCTCCAAGTACCACTTTCTCCCAATTGCTCCTGCCTGGGACAACCCAGACCCCTAAAGCTACAATGTCCAAGGACACACCTGACCTTCATCGAGACCTAGTCTGTCTTCAAACAGAGCTCCAGCTACACGCACAGCATCAACTGAATACTGAACAATATCAAAAACACGGTATAAGGAAAGAAAACAGAATTGAAATGCTTAATGGCATATTTATACACATTTATCAACAGTCAACAAAAAAGGCGGCAAGTTACACATCCATTCTGTATGCTAACAATCCCGATGCACATATATGTAAACACACATGCTTGGTTGATGCATATACATGTAGCCACATAACAGAGTAGATGACCTGAAGGAGCTATGCTGGGGAGCAGGGGAAGGGGTTACCTACTGCAAAACCTCGTCTCATTCTTGATGTGCACAACGTGGACATTCAGGGCAGTGTCGCTTTAAGGCTGTTTCTAAGGCTGAATCTTTTCTTGTCCAACCCCTCAATCCGAAGTTCTGTTGAAGCACTTCCTCCTCTTACCCAGCACAACTTGATATATATATATATATTTACCTATATACTTTTTAAAGGCCCTATATACTAAAAGGCAGGAAGAGGAAAGGGGGGAGCGGAAGGGGGAAAAAGCCTCCGAATGGATCAGTCTGCCCCAGCGCAGGAATTTCCTATCCCGTAATGGCAAAGGCCATGGCAGCCACGTGCAGTGGACAAGGTACTAGTTCAAAATGATCGCGCGTCTCCCTCCCTACCTGATCTGAAGCTCTTCGTTGCAACGAAGGGGGAGAGTGAAATACTTTAAGAAACAGAAACATTCCTGAAGTGGGGAAGATGATCACTAGTTTCAACTCCTCCCCTTACCTGCTTCGAGGTGGCAAAGAGCTGAGAGATACTATCATTTCCAGCTCAAGTGCCCGTACGGCTAAGGAAAAGACTTTGCTTAAAAATATATATCTATAGAACTATACATATAGATCATCTTTTTAGAGACACTCTGATTTTATTACATAGCTCCCGGGTCACTCTCCCCCTCTATCTACATGGTAACGGAGTGGCATACAACAGAAGCCACATACATCGAATGGGCAATCAAAGCTTACCAGGTCACAAGAAAGTGTTTCAACTGGTGCGATCTAAAATCCTGAATTCCCTTGCTTTGATAAGCTGATCTCCTGCTATTGATGCAACTGGAGTGGAAGGTCTTAAAAATAAACTTTCTGGGGTTTTTTTTTTTTTTGGTTTTTTTTAAGGTTATGACAATTTTCCAGCAATGTTACAGTGTGTGACAATATGCTATAAGTAAGGAAAATTTCATTGAACAAGAGAGTGATGCAAAGATGAGATTTTAAACATGTATGCATATGGCTGGGAACCCCCAAGCATCATCCTGCAATACATAAATGCAGGATTTCTAAGATTAAGGACTTTTTTTTTTAAAAAGTTTTCTTCTTTTTTCCAATATAATTTGTACGCAAGCACTAGCTTAACAGTGGAAACTTAGTACAGAACTAGACTCTCCCAAAAACATATGTCTATAAAGAAACATTGAAGGAAGTTAAAAAAGTGACTTAATTTTCGTTTGTTATATTTGAAAAACTGGGATTGAAATTCACGCCCAGCCAGTGACCCTTTATTGTAACGAATCAATGGAAATGAGCCAATTTATAAAGTTATAGCCCCAAGGAAAAAACCACAAAACCAAAAAGCCAAAAACATCCCCACTCTTCAGAGAGTAAAAAAAAAATTTAAGCATGACTTCTGTTAAGGATTGACCTAGCGATGCAAACAGGTTGGAGAGGAACAACGCGCCTGCGTTTCCCCGGGACACATCGCACCCAGGCGACGGGGGCTGTTTCCTCTCCTCTCTCCCAGGCTTCGGGCAGCTTGGAAATGCCAGGGAGTTGGGGTGATGGTAGGAAAAGATGAGTACGAGTGAACAAAAATGCTAAATCCTGCTTCAGCATCCAATTACGTATATAAAAAAAGTCGGTGTTGAAAAAGAGAGTAAAAACCAAGGCAAAGTTTTCTGATAACAGGCTGCAGCCTTCTCCTCTGTACATCTTCCACCAACGTTATTTCTGAGTTACGGGGGGTGGGGAAGGGGGAGGAAGGACTCGATCTCCTGCTACAGCAGCTTTCCCCATCACACAAAACTGATGTGTAACTAACTCAGCCACAAGGATACGGGAAAGTTTTATTTATTAAAAAAAAAAAAGTACTTCAAAATAAAAATGATAAGTACTGTATGGTAATATTGGAAGTATTTATATACATAGTTTTCTTTGTCTTTTGTTGAAATGTCTCCTGGTCACTTGGTGGCACTTGGGGTCCCCTCTAGCGCCGTCCGCCCTGCTCCCCCCTTCCCCTCCCCGGCTCTCACGGCTCAGTAGACGGAGCTGTTCCTTATGCCACAGCACAGCACCATGCTCAGGATCATTTCGAAGATCTGTCGGGAGACACAGGGGCACCAGTGAGGCCCCGACCAGTACGATGCAGGAGCTCCCCCCCGTCCCGAGGTCCCGCACTCCACATAAACACTCTCGTGCCAGAGATAAGGGCAGAGATGCTATGTCTTCGCTGCTGTTTTCATTAGGAGTTGGCCAATGTGAGATAAGATGATGTTCTCCCCTCTCTCGCTGGCAGCGGTGGTGGTACGTGGCAAGCCTCCCAGCTGCCAGCTATGCCGCAAACGCTTCAAGATCGGCATTACAGCCCAGCCCTTGCGCAGGCGCTGCGTTACCAGCCCACGCCACCCACCGCTCACTGCGGAGCAAACCCACCGTGCCAAGGAAAGCAAACCCCTTCCCGCTGCAGACCCCAGCGACAAAACACGGCGGCCTGAGAAACGAGCAGTTTCGGAGGCAGCGAGGAGGCTCGACAGTGCTCTGCCCTTCTGGACGGGGTTGCAGGTGCTCCTGCTTTACCGCGCTCCCCTGCCCTGACATCCCGACCCCTCGGAGGGATGACGAAGCCCTCGGGCTCGCCAGGTCCCAGAGCAGCCGGGGTGCGGAGGGCTGGCGCAGGGGCATCCGAGGAGAGGGACGGATCCAGCCCAGCTGGAATGGGACCGGGGCACCCCGAGGTGGCTTTTCCCCGTCCCACAACAGCAGGGCGCCGCGCAGTCACGCTTACCATGATCACGGCGACCACGATGGCAGCGATACCGATCAGGTACAGCTTCCCGGAGAACAGCTCGTCGATTTTTTTGTGGCAGCTGGAGGACTGAAGCAGAGAAGCACGCTGGTCAGAGAGCCTGCTTTCCCCTCGCCCGCCCCCGGCGCCCAGAAAGGCCGGTCTGCTTCCCCCCGGTCCCGCTCGCGTTCCTGGGTCCCGGCTCTAGGACTTCCCACCATTCTTCACCCCTCCACGCCTGCCAGCTCCCTCAAGCAGGAACAGCAAAGGAAGAACCGACGGGAACCTCCGACATCCCTCTACACCATCCCCAAATAAATGAGATCTCTACCCTTTATCTAATTCCCAATAAATCCCCGCATTTCCCTGGCAGCCAAGTTTCCTCGCAGGAGCTGCGGCTGAGCAAAGAGCAGCCGTGCCTACCTCAATAAAGTTTTTCAGGAAGGAGTCCTTCTTTGGGCAGAGGTCGTCTCTCCACAGGGGAGTGATAGCTGCTATTGCATTATCAGGACCACAGCAGTCCAGCTACATGGAGAGAGGAGGAAAAAAAAAAAAAAACAACAAAACCCCAGCATTAGCAGGCAGCAAACACTCATGCAATGCTCTCCCCACCATTAAACATCCTTGAAGCCACGCAAGACGGAGGAGATATCTTGGAGGGGTAAACAAGGGAGGGGAAATAACTCTCCAAATCCGATTTTTTTCTTTCCGTGCAATGCAGCTGCTTCCTACAATAGTCCCAGACAGGTCTGGCATTGCTATCCTGGGGGACCGTGAACCCAACTCTCTCCAGAGATTTTGTTTCCTGCTAAAAAAAGGAAGTATGGCGATTAGTTCCTCAGAGGAACAGTTTTCTTCCATTGAATTTTACTTAAATCAGGGGTGCTGAGGTAAATGAAAAGCAACTTAATTAGAGCTTGGGCCAGACTTCCCAGTGCAGTGTGAAGGACTGAATATTGAAGAGGACGCAACTCTGCTTCTTGACATGTAAAAACAGCAAACTTGACAGGCTAAGACCTGCATGTAACATCATCTGCTTTAGACCCTGCTTTTCCCATTCATTTTCGGGACCCCCATTTTTAATTCTCTTTCCTCCCACATTCTCATTTCCTCTGGCCACAAGAAACTCCTACGGAGAGGAGATTTCTACACAGAGCTTGGGAATCAGGCAGCAAAATCCCAGTGCTGAGAACGCCTTTGATCCAGTTCACTCCCAAGCATCAAAAAACCCAGTGTTGCCTTCATTCCCTGCCCAAGGACTTGTACCTTAACTTATCGCCTCCGCCTCGGCGGGGAGGATCAGTCTATGCGCAGCGACAGTCGCCCCTCACCACTTACCCACTGACAAACCGCACGCAGAAGTTAACAGGCTGTAATTCGCAGCACGCAGGATCCTATCCATCAGCGGTTGCTTTGGCCAACCGCGCGTAGCCCAAGCAGAGTGTGCAGCAAGACCACCGACGTCTTACCGTTTCATGAAAGGTCTTCACTACAGCTTTCCCGTTGTTCGTCTCCGATTCTGCCATGAGCGCTTGTTGAAACGCTTGATCGTAGAACTGCTTCACATCTTTGGCTATCTAGGAAAGACAGGGGAAAAACTCCCTTTCAGCCAGAGAAGGAGGAAACCCATCCAGCTGACGTGCCTGAAGGGGACAGGTTCCCTCTGATGGCACTCGCAGGTAGATGAGCAGTTTTTAAATAGATCTGGACCCCATTTATTTGCACAGGCGCGTGAAAAAAGGCCTGTCTTTCACAGGGCTCAAGTCCCTCCAGCCGTAGCGTGTTAAGAGCAGCAAATACTAAGAACCTCATCCACCAGCCAGCAGGTTCCAGCCAACACTACCCAAGTGCTCCTCGAGCTCTCTCTAGCAGGCAAAGACAGCCAAGGGCCGGAGGGCGAACCACAAGATCTGAGATAGCCTTCAGCCCGCGTGGATTTGCTGTTGGGCTCAGGAATGCAGGAACAGCTTGTTCCGAACCACCCAACGCATGGAGACGAAGCCAGCAGGCGACACGTTTCCCTGCAGAGGCTGCAGAAGCAGGACTCCCCGGGGAAGTCAGGGAGAGGTGGGGTGCGTGGGCAAGGCCATCCGTAGGTATGGGCACCTCTGGCTCGGAGGGGATGGCAGGAATTTGGGAGAGACTGCACACTAAAGCCCCGTGAGGTGGCTCATTTGGGTCAGGAAGCTCAGGTGCTTTTAGATGGATGTCAAACTCTGGGCTGGGTCCCTACTTGGAGCTGGGCACCCCTATCCTGTAAATGGCTATATGAGAAGTCTCATCCGAACTCTAGCCCCGCCACGTGGGCTGGTAAACTGCAGCCACCCATGGGGGTCTGCTCCACAGTGCAAAAAACCCCTCATTTTCAGGGAAGTTGGCCTTGTGGCTTCTCCGCTAACACCCTCCAATAATTTGGGAGAGACAGATAAAAGGAGGACATGCAAGAGAAGCAAAAAAAAAAAAAAATACGAGGAAGTACGAAAGGGAAAACGCTTTCCAGAATATCTGCTCTTGGCAGCGCAGGCTGGATTAGTACACGAAAAAAGAAACTGCAGGAAGAAGGAGCGTGATTTCAATCAATTATCCCAGCATTTCTCTGTCACTGCTCAAAGAAGTTTGCTTTGGAGGGCGATGTTCTCCGATCACAGCATTTGATTCTGGTACATGGAAAGAAATAAAATAATAATCCTACTTCTTGCCTCCCCATCCTGTATCTAAAGCATCTCCAACAAGGCAGGCTGAGGGAGAGACTGCCTCCAGCTTTGTGGAGAGCACCCTATGCCTGCGTGACAGGAGATGACTGTCCCCCCAAGGGGCTGCAAACCCAGGTGGAATGGAGTCCCTGCTGGGAGCAGCTCTCGGTGGCTGGGATCATTCAGCGCTTCCCTCCCGGCCCGCGTTCCTCCCGAGGTGCCCACGGCCGAGGCGGGGAGAAGCAAACCGCCTGCCTTGTGAGCGGGGACTTCCGAACAGCCCATTCATCATCGAGGCTGCAAAAGCAGCTGAGGCCAACAGACTGCCACCGTTCATTTTAAACTGCAAAATTAATTGGTCATTGCTCTTGTATTGGCAAATTCTAAATTTCTCAGCTTTACGCTCTGATGGGCAAGTGCCTTCTCCCAACAGCCATGGGATCCCTCCTTACTCAGGCTTCACTTTTTTTGCTGTCGGTTCAGTCGTGCATCTTGAACTCTTCAGGATTCACAAACTAACATTTGCAGGAAGCACAGCCCCCCTGCAAAGGTTAATTAGCTTGCCAAAGTTGCTAGGAAACAGCACCCTGCCTGCATAATAATATGTTTAGCCACGGAAGAGTTTATTCCGGTGAAGTCATGCTCTCTCCGGTGAATGACTACAAAGGGTGTTCCCATTCACGGTTGAGCTGGTCATCTGTGGCCTGCACGCATGCGAAAGCTGAGCAGGCCACCACCTACTTACACAGCTGGCTTACGTCTCTTAGTAAAGTAAACACATCTCCTGCTCTGCCGGAGAGCCTAACCTTGGCTTTGAGCACAGGCAGTCCCCTCTCCCCTCCAAACCCTCAACGGCTGAGTGATCAACACCCAGCCCGCTGCTCGCTGCAGCATGGCCATGGTTCCCATGCACTGATGGTTTTGCTCTTCCAGACCAAGCTCTGCACGTGTGACCGTAGCGAAGGGAAGATGAGCAGAAAGGGAAAGTGAAAAGCTGCAATTTTCAGCCCTACCCTTTAGCTAACGCCCTCCAGCCAGAGGACCTCATCCCAGCAGTCCCTAGCAGGCGCCAGGGACAGACACACGACTTCTACCCCTCGCGCGTGCACAGCGTATTGATCAGCAGCAAGCTCAGCCCTGGCAGACGAACAGCCCGAAGTGGGTTATATGATACTGGCAAAGAGCAGGAAGCACCAAGCAATCCCATTAATGCAGACGCAGGCTCTCCCCACAGGGTATTCCCTCCCTTCGGGGCCAGGCAGCTGGGTCCGCTCTTTGCTCTTTGGCACCGAGGACGTGCAGATGGCTTTCCTTCACGACTTCATACGTGAATCAACTCACGCTGTGACTGACAGCGTGGCAGCAAGGAGGAGACCCAAGCGAGACAGGGCTATTTTTATTCCAGACATTGCACTATAGACCGTAAGGCGCAGCTGCCACCATCAAGCGCTCACATTTAAAGTTCATCAGCCCGGCCAAGAGGAGTTAGGTGACCTGCCCGGGTCACACAGCTAATCCCAGCCCCCGTGACTCAGTCCGAGAGCAGCTCGTGAGCAAAACAGCTCATGCCGGGATCTGCTGCGGTTCTGCCCCAGCCTCCCAGTCCCACAAACGCAGGTTTCAGAGTCGTCTTACTTGGTCTTTGTTGACAAATCCCCAAATTCCAGCCGCAACTTCGCAGGCAAACAGGATCACCAGGCAAGTGAAGAACTGCAGAAACAAATCAAGAGAGGGACACTTAACAGATCTGGCTACAGGCAAAAGCAGCAACTGCATGGGGTAGGGGTGTGGAGCGGCACTTCTACTGACGGAGAACAGAGCAAGGTGTTGCCTGACTTCAAACCATTTTCTCTCTCATACACGTGCTTAGCCCAAACACATTTTCCTATAACTCATCGGATGCCACCCCACATCCAGACTTCCCACTGGGATGGCTGAGCGGGGTTTAGCAGAGCCCTTCCCACCAGGGACTGGCAGGGATGAGGGTGCCCTGTGCACCACAAGACACGTTGCTCCTCTTCACGCACCTGCAGGACCAGCCAGACAAGCTTCTTGCTCTGCCACAGACGCTCCGAGGATGGGAATTGCCAGTGCAGGGTTAAAAGCACATTTCAGCTGCTGAGGAGCTGCGGGGCGGCAGGGTGTGATTTATGGCCAGCTCTCTTGGCATCCACAGCCCTGCAAGGCTACTGCAGTTTTTTGCATAAATACTAACACTGATGTTTTCCCACAGTCCCACCCTGTTCGTGCAATTCCAGCACTCCTCCCTGCCATCCCCCCAAAGCCTCCCTCCATCTTTTTGTTCAGATCCCGGGAACACGTTGTGACGGTCGGTCTGTTAGACTGGGAATGGGAAGCCATAAAGCTCATACATCAGAGTCAAGTGGGAAGGCACGGACAGGCATGCTCCATACACAGCCAACATTACCTCCGCGACAACATCCTGAGAAAAGCCCCAAATTGGGAAAGTTGCCATGGAAGTAAAGAAGCAAAAGAGGTGAATGCAGTCAGGGGAAGACATAAAGTCATGGTATGGAGCGGGACAACAGCCCCTGGATCCTGGGCAGTCTCTGTTCCAGGCACATTCAGGATATTTTCGTCAACAACAGAGGAAACGGGAGTTTCCCGAACGATGCTATGGCCCGGCTCTCACGTGCAAGAGCAAAGGGTTATCAGCAAAATGGAAACAGGACTATTGACCTGACAGCAGGAAAGGACTTCCAACATCCTTGGCCAGTCCCAGAACAACGAACTGCTATTTAAACACCTACCTATCCCTGGTTCTCCAGGAACATCTTTAGGGGACTGGGTCCCACATCCCCCCCAAGGAATCACGTCACCCTAAATCGCGGGCGTGAGGCCACTGTAATTCTCTGGTTAAGCACTAGGGCTCACCCTTGCAGTGGTTACCCTCCAGTGAAGGATGGCTCGTTTATCCCAGATTCGGAGGTACAACTTCCCGCAGACTCAGTTCTGCGAGCTGGCTGCAGAACATCAGAGATGCCGTAGCTTGATGCTATGGGAACACGGCGGTGTTCCTGGCCGGGGGTTCGGACGTGCCCCTGCCCCTTCCTGGGGAGCGGCTCCCTCCTGCCTTCCTTGGGTCTCGCCACTCAGCTTCCACGCTGCCTTCGGCACGGGATTTTGATAGCGTGGAGGTTCCTGGTACTTTCCCCTTTTGCAATAAGCCTGTAGTCACTCCATTGGCTGGCTGCAGGCGAGGGGAGAGCGGCTGCTTCCCTGCAACACCCTAAGGGTGCTGCCTGGAAACGTCCTTGGAGCAGGGCGGGAGCCTCGGCCAGCGGAACACGTCCTCGCGAGGCATCTCCAGCCTTCTCTCGGCAAGCCAAGGTGTGGGCAAACACAGGCACCGCACAGCAGCTAGAGCTGCTAATTTCAGCCAAAGCAGCCGGTTTCCCTGTCGGGCCTCAGGTACGTTGTACCATCTGCCCTTCTAATCCTCTTTCCAACTTCAAGAGGGAGTGAAGGGTAATTCAGGTTCTGTAATCGCCTGCGTTAACAAAAAAAAATAATCCAAAGCTGCCAGACCTCGCTACAACCACCCGTCGGATTTGTGCACCGGCTCCTATTCTGAGCAGCAGCGATAATGCCTGCAAACTCCTACAGCAGCTCTCACCCACCGACGTTCAGAAGTGCTTTATAAAAGCTGGTGAGAAGCACCCCCTTCTTATTGGGAAACAGAAGCAACTAGAGGTGAAGCCATCTGCGAGAGCGAGGGAAAGCAGCTCCATTTCCCTCTCTCCCAGTTGAATCCACACCCATGGGTCACTACACCACCACCAAGAATCTTCTAGCCCAACAGAGCCAAGCGCTGGAAAGTCTTTCCAATCTTTTTTTAATTTATTTTTAATACATTTGGTTTTTATGTTTTACCCCTCCTTTTTTTTTTTTTTTTTGCATTGACTTTAAAGCTGAACCACATGGGAGAACTTGCTTTAAATAAATGGGTCTCCCTTACCCCCAAGGCAAAGGCTTTTGGTGTGGATACAGTTTATAAATTAAGCTCATCCCGTGCCAGGAATCCCGAGCTGCTGCCTCACATCAAGGACGCCTGTAGCACTTCAGTAAAGGATTTTTCAGGATGCACCTAGATGTCCTCACTAAGATATTGTGGGAAATCTTTGCTGTTTCCTTGTCCAAAAAGATAAAAATAGTAGATGATTCCTTAAAAGAACTGCCTTGAAACGGAGTGAAAGGGGAAGCTGTAGGGCACATCAGGTAAGAAAGAGAGTTTAGTGGCTGCTTAGTAAGAAAGCCAGACCACGATGGAGGAAAAAAGCATGGGGGGGGCTTCACGTATAACAGAGAGAACGAATCTCCAAGAATGCTGCTGTTCGCACCTCTTCTGCTGGGCTGCTGGCTCAGCCTCTGTCCTGCAGCCAGGCGCAAGCATGAGCTCGCGGCGTGCCTGCCAGCCCAGCCGGAGCTCCAGCACGCCGGGCAGAGATGCCCTCGGCCAAACAGCGCTACCTTGCTCCTTGCAGAGGTCACCTAGTTCCCACCTACGTGCTCACGCGTCCTCCCAGCCCCCTTCGTTGCAAAAGCCTCCAGCCAGGGAGGCACGGCCGTGTGCCGCCGGACAGGGACGTGGCAGGGACATCCAAGCGGCATCCAAAGCTTTGCGCCTCTTACCGTTCCCAGAAGGCACTGAGACTCCTGAATAGCACCGTAGCATCCCAGGAACCCCACGAACATCATGACGGCTCCGACCGCGATCAGGATGTAGATTCCTGCAAGGGAGAGCGAGAGGCAAACGCATTACTGCAGAGCTTTGGACCGGCCGTGCTGGCTCCCCGGGGTGGCTAATTAGGGGTGTGCAGAATTAAGACCTAGGAGGTATGAGCAGAGGTGGTGGCAGACATAGTAGAACAACACAGCATACACGAGGCAGATTTCGAAGTGTTTGAAGCTGTAACACTGAAAATTAAAACCCCCATCACCACCAAAATCAGAGGAAACGCAGAGAGCCCGAGCAGCAACAGGCAGAGGATGCAGCAGGCGAGACAAAGGCTTTACCGCATCCTCAAAGCTGCAGTGTGGGAGATCCCATGGCATGCATACCGGTTTAAATACTTAAGCAGAGGAGACGAAAATTATTAGTTAGCCTATCTTTTAAAATAAACAATAAGGCATATGGTTTATTTATATTAAACATCATACAAATATCTATCCGGCTAACATTTTAAAGGCAAACGAGCCACAAAACTAAGGGAAAAGCACTGCTTAAGCATCTAATTTAATATAATCTGGCTTTTGTTTCTTATAGGTTCTTCTACAGAGAGGAATACATTTTTTACTTCAACTTATTAAATCTGCACAGTCAACTTCCTCCATAACTAGTTCAAAGCTTGGAAATTAGGCATTGGGGGGGCTCAGAAAACAAAGCAATGAAAGTTTATTCATCCAGGAAACAAGAGCTTAGCTCAAGGCTCAGGTCTGCTGCCACTAGTAATCACCATGGTCTCACCAACCACGAGATTGGTGAGACCACGGTGGTTACTTGGCCAAATGCTACCAGCTCAGTTAAATTCGTTTGCTTTTCCAAAAAGACAGCTTTCTCCTGATGTATCCTGTATATTTAGTGCATTTTTGGTTAACTAATGTTCTCAGGTATTGTGGTTCTGCTACTTCGTAAGTGAATCCTACTTTCCATCCAAAAGCAATTTGACATATGCAAAAACCAATTTGACATATGCAAAAAACAATCAAAGAAATAATTACAAATGAGGCAAGACTGTAGTCACCATTTTTAACTGACAGTGAGGAAAAAAAAAAAAATCAGGATGAGACTAAATGTACATGGGGCATCCCAGAGGTAACAGCGATACAGTGCATCTTGCTAGTGCTTGGGAGACGCATCCCTTCAATTAAATGTTTTCTTTTGCTACGAGTCAAAATGTTTTTATAGTTCTTAATCAGTCTGTCAACTCCCCTTTAGGAACAGCACTAAAGTATAAACAGAGCTCAAGATTAAAACTGCTTGTACATGCCTGTCACATTTAAGGTTTTTCTTATCTTTGTAGCTTTTAAACAATCTTATGGTAATTAAAGTGCCAAGTCTAAAGGGCACGCACTGAGAGCAGAGTTAAGCCAAGTTAAACCCTTCTCTAAAAAACCAGACACATAATAACGGTCTCGACTTGTTTAAAATCCCCTTACGGACATGTCAAACTTGGGAAAGGCTCTACTTTGCCCCCCGCTTCTTCCCTCTTTAAAACAAAAGTCACCAGCACCCGAACAACGCGAGGGCCAACGCGGCGAGAGGCGGTGACGGGAGCGGCGACGGGAGCACCGCCCCGGCAGCCCCGGCGCTGGGACCCTCCGGATGGCGTTTCTCACCGGCGCCGCGCTCGCGCAACGCCTGCCGCTGTATTTAGGCGCCGCAGGAGGGAGGAAGCCAGCTGGAGGGGAAGCGCCGGCACAATGGAGCGCCTTGACCCCGCAGGGAGCCCCTCGGCACAAAACCTGACGGGCTCTGCGGCCGGCGACACCGACATCCTTGCGGCAACGCTGCCAGCGGGAGGAGGAAAAAAGCACGAGTCGCACCTCCCGAGGCGTGTCGAAGGGGCTTCAGCAGCGCCCCGCAGCCACGAAAACCCAACGGGCGATTGGGTTGTTGAAGCTCCCTAAGAGGGGACGGGACACCTCCTTGCTTGAAGGTGCGAAGAGAGAGGAAAAACAAGGAAAAGAAATCCCCCCCAGAAGAGTTTCTTGGAAAGGACAGGCCAGAAGTTAAAGTTTTGTGGGCCTGCCTGAAGTAGAATTAGGTGATTTTATCCCAACGGTTGGAGATGACGTGGGGCGGAGGGACCGGCGGCAGAGACAGCGTGGCGAGCAGCGGGCTGGGGTGCGTGCGGGCAAGAGGGGGCCCCAAAGGGTCTAGAGGTGATGGGAAGACGTGAACGCAGCCTGTAAAATGAAGGCTGTCTGCTGGACGCCTGCCAAGCTCCAGAGAGACTGATGGAGATTTTGGGATGCTACATAACTGCTGCTTTAAGAAGAACAGTGTATCAGTAGTGGTCTCTCAAAAAAAAAGTCTGCTTCTTGTCACCAGAATCTGCTAATGCCCAAGAACCAGCCCTCACCGCTCCAGCTTGTACCAGTGATGCTGCTGGTTTAGGTTTTCAACCCAAATTGCATCAGGTTTTTCCATCTTACAGCCTTGGGTGGCTCCACTGGAGAGTCTTCATCACAAGTCCCTCTGGGAAAATCAACTTTGCTCATCCCGTGTGCAGCAGCTTCTGACTTCTCCTCACATTAGGTCAGCAGAGAGAAGACAAAGCTGGGCTGGGGACAAGTCATTTCAACGTCTGAGAAGCCACCATTCATGCTAACCACCCCGGGAGATGGGTAACAAGCAGCTGCAGCATATGTGGAGACCAAGCAGCTTGATGCTGCAGGGACCCCAACGACCAGGATGGACAGAAGATTTTATTCTCAAATTCTTCAAAATAAACACTGAAGGCAACTTCCAGGCTGAACAAACGTAGCCAGGAGATCACAGAATCACAGAGCAGCCCAGGTTGGAGGGGACCTTGAAAGATCATCTGGCCCAACCTTCTGTGGGAAAGGGAGCCTAGATGAGACTATCTAGCACCCTGTCCAGTTATATCATGAAAGCCTCCAGTGATGGGGACTCTATCACAGCCCTAGGCAGCTTGTTTCAGTGAATGATTGTTCTCAAAATGTCCTTCTTATATTAGAGATCATCAGGAAAACGTAACAGCCACTGGTGGCCAGGAAAGTTTTGCTCTGAAAACTAGGAGATAAAAGCCCAGCGAGAACCTCAACTGATGGAGGAGACTAAGAGGGACCAGAGACAACCGCCATTTTATAGAAGTCTTCCAGAGGCCTCTGTACTTGCTTCTTGCTGGGATTTGTGCAGCTTCAAAAAAAACCCAAAACCAAACCCGACCGTCTGAACTCCCAGCCCAGACAGGCTGTGCAGACCTCGGACAGACAAGCGAGGTCCCGGCTTCCTGCCTCTCTCCCCGCTCACGCTTCCCCAGCGCTGGCAGGCGAGCAAACAGCAAGAAGTAAAGGCGGGAAGGGAAGAAGACGTGCACCACCTGCGGTTTCCTGACCGGAGCTCGGTGGATGCGACCAGTGGGGTGGGAGCAGCAGGAAGGCGCAGCCAGGCAGGGGAGAGGGTGGCGATGACCGGCCTGAACTCCGAAAACCACAAAAAACCCTGGAAGGCTTTTGGGATGAAGGCCAGCTTCATTCCTAGGCACAAAGAAGTGGCCGTTATGGAGCCGCCTTTTGTTACCGAGGGCCGGAGCACTACAGCCTCCTGGGAGGCGACGGCGCGGGACTCTGCTCCAGAGCTTATTCAAAAACAAGCACAAAGTACTTCATGCAACAATAGCGACTTGTACGATGAATGCTAGCGGTGTTTCTCCACGGAAATGCCACGCTGAAGGCTGCAAAAGCAAACGAAGGCAACCAAAGCGCCCAACCACAGGCTTTGGATGGTGGCTGTTTTCCCACACCCATCCTTCCCCCCAGGGGATGGGGCGGG
>NW_009221686.1:21745-23338 GCF_000690835.1 Fulmarus glacialis
GGTGCCAGGCAGCTGGGGGGCTATTTCACGGCAATCACAGCCCAGACGGGAACGACCAAGCCCTATTCCCAGAAAGCAGCCTGACGCATCTTAGCCTTTATTCCTGGCAGACAGCGAGGATGACGGCCAGCACGGTTTTGGGCTCCGCGGCTGTGAGCAAGGCACCTGTCATCCCCATCCTGAACGGCACATTATCCGCCTTAAAGCCAGAGGAGACTTCCTCCCAGCCCAAGCTTCCTCACTATTTAAGCATCAGGGATGGGATTAACTCCTGCTGGTCTGTCCTGGGTGGGAAACTCTTCCCCAAAGCAGCATCCGCTCCTTCAGGGCTCCACCCGAACTGGCACAATTCTGCATGAGCAAGGCTCCATCTGCCTTTCACATGCCACTTCCCAGCTCACTTGTATTGCAGCTTTCTCAGGGGTTTTAAAACAAGAAATGCTATTTGCCATCAACAAAAAATAAAATCAGAGAGGTATAAAATGCAAACCGCAGTGCCTACAGTCACGCCGCTCCATCCAACAGCAGCAGGAGATAACCCTGGGAACAGCCAGAGCTGCAGCAACAGATACAGCCAGCAGATCATCTCTAGGTGTTCACGGTACCAACGTGCCTCCACATCCTTGAGCAACATTACAGTGCGATTTCTAACCCTATGGCACAGTTCTCAGGTACGCGATTGCTCAAGCTGCCACGCGTAACGAGCCGCCCATGAAAGCAAGCGGTGAGCCGCAGGACCTGTATCTTGGAGTTGGGGATGTCACAGGAGGACTGGCAGGGACGGGTGCTGTGATATTGCCTGGAGTCCTCTACCTCCCTTTTGAGATGGAGCCTTAAACCAGAAAGCTTTAGGAAAGAGCACCAACCAGTCTCGTTACAGAGAGATTCAGGGTCCTGCCTGAATTCAAAGCGGGAGCACAGCAACCATGATGGGATCTCTTCGCTCAAGAGCATCAGGACGTAATGCATCAGAAAAAGCAGCAGCGGTGGACCAAGCATCATCCCCCCCTGCCCCGATACAACCAGGGCTTTGGGCTGCGGGGACCTCCTAAAGCTTTAGCCACGTGGAAAGCCCCCGAACATCGGACCCAGGGGACCGACTGTCATTGAGCCCTTCTCTCTGGATGGTGTTAGGTGGGAAAGAAAAAAAAGCGGCCAAGAGGCCAGCTTAGCTCCCAGCTCACGCAGGTGATACCTCCATGGAGAGCCCTTTGCCTCCAGGCCAGGTAAGAAGCGGGATGCTTAGTTCTGGGAGCAGGGAAGGGAGAGAAAAAGGAAGTATTCCATGTCAGTACTTGCTCTGGCATTAAAGCAGCATAGCTGGTGCCTGCAGGGTTGTAAAACCCATGTCCTGTCCCTGCTGAGAAGTAAAAAAACAAGTGGAAAAAACAGACTTAAAAAAAAAGGAAATAACAAAAAACAAATAAAAGGAGGAACAAGCACAGTAGAGTCCCTCTAAAACAATCAGGGAGCGGGCCAGCCCTTGCCAGCCCTCCTCCCGTGCCCCACCATCCCCATCGGAGATGCTGTGGAGCTCCAGGCATGGGCATTCCCGGGCAGCGCCCTATCTCTCCCCCCATTTTGCTCCTCTCC
>NW_009221687.1:0-7414 GCF_000690835.1 Fulmarus glacialis
AACGCGACCCCTCTCGGGGGGCTTTCCCCGAGATGGTTTTTCTGGGTTCATTTGGCACGTTCAGAGGTACCGTGTAGCGCCCATAGCCCTTCTCCTGGGACAGCGCCCAGAAGGAGATCCACACCAAAAAAAAAAAAAAAACCAAAAAGAAGGAGGAAAATCTGCTCTGGAGGAGATGGTGTGAAGACAGAGCAATGACAAGTTTTTCAGGAAAAAGTGTAAACCACAACCCGTTACAGACGGCCAAATCACCTACCGCCGTACCCCAGGAGAGAGGTGTCTGCCTCCCGCTGCCGGTTAACACCTACCTGGAAACCCCAGGTTTGGTAACGTACAACCGAGCGCCTCTATTTTGGCAGCTGGGCGTTCCTCGCCGTTACAGCATCCACGTGCTGAAGCACACCGAGCGCCACAAGGCAGCCTGCCTTCCCAAGCAAGTCAGAGTAATTAATCCTCCTTTAACGCACAAATGACATACTTAGGTTCTTGTTAAGGATCCTGCATGGACCAGCAGTCCTGAAGCGATCACCGTCGGACCTCAAAACAGCAGCGTCCACGGGAGCACGCCCGGATCCTGGCGCATACACGAGTGCAGCTCCAGCCACCGCTCAGTTCTGACGCTGAGCTCACTGCGTCTGTTTGAACTTCCAGCGCTTCCTCCAGCCCACATCTGTGCAACGAGCTGTCGGTAGTTTTACTTATGTTTTTTTTCTTTTAAACAGGGCTCGCTCATTTGTTTCAAACTCCCTTATTCGGAAAGCAGCAGGGAGCGTGAGGAAGGATGCGAGACGTGTGTCGTGGGCGAGGGGAAACCGGGAGTGCCCCGCGCACGGGGAGCAAGTTGTCCAGACTCAGGGGTAGAAACAGGAAACAACTTTAAAGACCTGGGTGCGCCTATAGGTGCTGGGTTGCATTTGCCTTGTACAGGAAGATGTTTATATTTAAGATACGCGACGGTGGGGATTTTGTCTTTAATTTAATCAATACGGAGCCTTCTGTTGCCATAAAGACAATCCATCTCTCTAGAGATTGGTTTTGGTTTTGTTGGTTTGTGTTTAAAATCGTCTCCTTCTGGGCTCACGCTTATGAAAGATCTTGCTCTGCTATCGCTGTTATTCCCTGCAATCTTGAACACACAGATCAGAAAAGTTCTAAATGCCAGTATTGATCAAAACCACATTATTTTTCATAAATGCACTTTCCCTTTTTTTTTTGTAAAAAAAAACCTTCACAACCCAGCCAAACTCATACTGTTCTAACAAAAAAACTTGTACTGAAATACAGCACCTTAATTAAAAATGAAATAAGCATATAAAGGGAAACTGAAGCACAGAGTGCTGCAGTTTGCTCTCGTTTAGCACAGCAAACAGGGAAACGGGGAGCAGAACTCAGTAAGGGTGGGACTGCAGCGCTTGCGCACCTGAAAGCGGAGTCCTAACCCCCGCACGCTGCAAGGTAACCCACCCGATCCCGCTGGCGACTACACCCGGGAGCAAAAGCAGGCGTCGAGTCCTGCCCGTATCTCATCCCCCTGCTCCAAAACACCAGCGATCCTCAGCAGCAGGGATGGAAACCTGGTAGCCCTCTCTTTCACACCAACCACTTGATTGTTTCCTCTTTCGCCGATTAAAATCAAAGCCGCGAAAAGGAGTGAACCTTTCACTAAGAAATGATATCGTTCAAGACACGCTGTCCACTGCGTTTTGAGAAGGACATGGAGTGACTGGAAGCAAGCCAAGAGGAGAGCAATGAAAACCATCAGCTGTCTGCAAAATGACCTGTGAGGGAAGAGGAAAGAACCAGAGTTGTTTAGTCTTGAGAAAACAGCTGAGATCTCATAATAGCCTTCAAATATGTAAAAGGGAAAGAATTACTGGGCTTGTATTGCAGGAGGGGAGAGAATTTCTTTTTTCCAAACATGTAAACTGAGAAGTTAAGCACAGAAACAGACCGTGTAGAGAATTCTGAAATCTCCCTCAATGGCATTTTTTAAGAATAAACTGGAAAAGCTGCGGAGCGGATCCTGCTGTGGGGTGGGGATGGAGAAGGTGACCTCTTAAACGTCCACTGAACCTCAAGCTCAGGGTAACAGTAGTTAGAAAATCAATTTTCACTGACAGCTGGTGCAGCAACAGCTTGCAGAAGGGAAGATGTTTACTCTCCTAGGACTGCATGAAATGTTTGGGTAGAAACTATCTCTTGAGCCCAAGGGAAAATATCCCAGTGTTCCTTTGGGAACACTGCCAAGGTACAGAGGATAAGGTCTTTGCAGACACTGCCACCAGCTGAAAGTGTATTCAGCTGCCAGAGAGTCCATGTTGTTCCAAGACTAGCAGATAATCCAAAAAATCACCAAAATCAGTTGTTGTCAGCCATGGAAGCAAGCAGACAGAAAAAACTCTTCCACTTAGCCCTGCAGGTAACTCTAGTTGAAAGCTTTCTGCTCTGCAGCCAAATATCCCAGACCCAACAGAGGAGCTTATTCCAGAGCAGGATTCGCCAGGGAGCACCCAACCTACCAGCCCCTGCAGAGGGGCAGAACCTGAGGGTGGTCCAGGAGACGACCGCAGGAGAAGAGACCAACAAGGGCTGAACGTAGCAGACTGACAGCGCCGAGGTGGTTGCAGTAACGACTCCCTGTCCCATCCCCGCTTACACCTTCCATGATGAAAGCAAAGTGGAGGTACCAGCACGGACAAACACTCAGGAGAGGCAGGAAGGAATGCAAGCCTTCCTTTTCTTAGAGGCCGTTTTGAAGTTCCATCATTAACCCAGAGCTGAAGGTGTTTTTTGATTTCTGTAGATCCAAAGCCCCGTGAGCGTGGCCGCCGCTGTGCCCTCTAGTGGAACTCTCCGGGTTTTGAAGGGGAAGCTTTTCCTCCTCTGTCGGGTCGTTGTCTTTTAACTAATTTGTTCATACAATGTATGTGACATTTGGTTAGCTCATTCTGAAAAATAATTAACTGTTCGAAAAGAGACAATGCTAGGAAATTAAAAATTAGAAAGATCACTCACGACACTTGAACAGTGATTATTTGAATTTTAACAGAAATTTGCCCAAGAATGCAGAAGATATTTCTAATAGAGCATTTCTGAAGCGTGCTTGCTCTTGTGGAAGGAGAAATACTAGAAACCAAATCAGTTATATGCTAATCCTAGGGTTAATTAGAGACAAAGCCATCATTTGAAATGCTGCAGAAAACACAAGCAGCTAAACAATCGCCAAAGGGCAAACAAATCCAAAGTCCGTACATTTCTTGCAGTGCCTGCCTGTGCAGGCAGTTGGTATTTTGAATATGTTTTTCTCCTTTAAGTATCTTCTAATCTTATCTGCTGTGCACGATGCTATCGCTGCGGCTTTGCTAATGGTAACCCTCACTAATGAGAGCTGCAGACTGACAACTCGGAGACCAGGGTCCTTAGACGAATGGGCAATGCAGACAGACCCTCAGCTCAAGGCCTGCTGAAGAACTCCCTCAGCTGTGGGAGCAGAGGCTCGCCCGCCCACGGAACAAGCCAAAACTAGGTCATTTCTGAAGTCAGCGGCAGCGTATTATGCCCGTCCTGTCTAGACGTGTTCAACAGGTAAGTAAGAACAGAGACTCTTAACTGCTTGAGTCTGAGCTTACAATCCTGATGACGTGCGAGTACGGGCTAATATAATGTCCACTTTCAAGGCATACTTTGGATGCAAATGGATCAATATCAATATCCCCATACATAGCATAGGGCTGTTGTTGTCAAATCCACATTCTCAGCGTTTCAAGGCACAGTGGCTTTGGCCTTTTGGGAGTCAGCCGGAGCTGAGGAGCACTGCTGGAGCAGGGGAATAGGACAGACTGAGGAAATAGCACGGTTATCCCATTACACCATAAGCTTCTGTACCATCCTATTGGACGTAGCAGGGCAGCAAAGAGAGTTTTGCATGCGAAAAATGATATTCCCCGCCCCCCCAATTAATTACCAATGGTGCTGCTAAAGCAACGCTAAAGCAATTATTCTGTTAAATAAGTAGTTCAAGTGTCCTGCACAGTGCCACCGTTTAGGCAGGTTTTACAACAGTTTTGCACAGAAACATCACTCAGAAGCCTTCAGACCTGAAGGTGACACCCAAGCAGCACAACTACTACAACTGAGATTCTTCCCTAAAGAGATTTGAACCTTTCAATATATATTCAAAAATATAGCGAGGTGAAATTTGGCACTACACAGAGAGAAAACAGTGATCCTGTTCTCACAGAGAGATAAGTTTGTTTGCAAATCTGGTCTTTGCAGAAAGGGACGAACCTCCCTCCCTAAGTCTGAGTCGTCTGCTGTGCTTAGTGGCAGAGACCAGATCAAGAATAATCCTTGTACTTCCTTTTTCTAACAGCTAAAAACTTTTTTATCTAAAGAGCTCTGGTCATGGGTTGTTTCATCTCCAATTTATGTTGACAAATATAACTATACCTATCAAGTATAGATACATTTTTTTTTCCTACTCAAAACCCACATTAAGAAAGTAACTGAGCAGCTCTCTAAACCACCGGTTCTCACCCCGGTACACGGAAAGCCTCCCAGGGTTTGCGGACTGCCTTCCTTGAGCCCCTAGATTAAGCCAGAAAAGCTAGCCTGTCTTCAGGCAGCACACACTGCTTTAAAACGGTGCGTGCCCAGTCAGACCGTTTAAGAGGTCCACGAATTGATGTTAAAAAGAAACAAAACCTTGATTTAAACTAAATGCCAGGAATCTGTGCTACCATGAAACTCTGCAATATTGGCTATGAAAAGTCAACTGCATGCAAGAGTCCACAGTTGCTACTGATCTAGGAATGATTAGCTTAAAATCAACACATCACTAAGAATAGTTCAAGAACTTCGGCAGTCTTAAGAGTGATGAGCAACAACTACCCGGGGACAAACAAAAGATCATCAAACCCAGCATCCCAGCAGCCACTGGTTGATGGCCGAGGAACCTGCACAGCAAGAGCGGCAAACACGCGGCAGGCCTTCCTTAGGACACGCATTCAAACAAGCTGAAGACATAACCCAAACCCCAACCAGGAGTTTAGTCTAAAGAATGTGGACTAAGAAGGTAACGCAAAGAACCAAAAATATCATTCACTTGGTTTATTTTGTACATCAGGTTTATAAGTTACTCCCATTAGGACAAGATCTGCTGTGAAAGTGATCAGAGGAAGAGTACTGGGCAGGCTGTGAAGGTAAGGTGCAGGTAAATTTGTTCACAACCAAGCAGTCACAACTGTTCATGGGAGAGAGAGGGACACCACGACCTGTTGCAGAATCTGTATTGGGCATTTCAAGTTCACCTCAAAGCAGGGTCTCAGCGGACGGATGGCTCCAAAACACTCTATCCAGCAATAAATTTCCTACAATAAACACAAAGCAGTCATTAACCAGTGCTTCCTGCAAAGTGCTACAGCAGCCAACACTACAGACAGATTTCAAAAGCCTCCAGTATCCAGGCAAGAAGTTTCTGTTACAGAAGCCGATACAGGCACAGCAGAACGCAGGCGTGCCGGGCTACAGTCCCTTTGGAAGGAATCACAGGCCACCATGGAAACATCCTCTTTCTCTGTTCTTGTAGAGGAATATGCGCTTTCCAAATAATTTATGCACAATGACACATCAAAGCTCCTGCTTCAAAACAGAGAACATACACCGTGGTCTCAGGAACGTATCCATGTTCCTACTACTGCCTAAGACAATTTTTAAGTAAAGAAAGCCCTGACTAGGTAATTTAATTGCCTCTACATGACTTGAGAGCTTTTCCACTGACTTGCCTGTAAACAGCTATGGTCACCCGAGATGCTACAAGCGCACCTGACTTTCATGAAAAGTTTCTTTCATCCTTTGGGTACACCAAGGATCTGTGTGATACACATTCTGAAAACGGGGAAGACACAGTAAGTTGTTTAAACTGCAACAAGTATCTCTGGAAAAAGGGACTTACAAAAGTACTAACGATTTGCTCTGTGCCTTCCACACTCACTGATTTCCCTATAAAATACTGTGTAGCTTGAAGACAAGTATCTTACTTTCATTTAGCAACATTTAAATGTAACTGTTATTCTGACTGGAAGAAACAAGTATTGAGATGTATATAGCTTCCTCTGGACCTTTTTCCAGCAGCATCCTTTAACGTGAGGCAAAAATCTTCCTAACCCCCTTCTATCTGCAGCAAGGAATAAAAAAGTTCTAAGCCTGCCTTCCACACAAATATGCATTTAGAGGCCCAACAGAAAGTATCGTCTAATTGCTGCTCTAGCTTTACAGATGGTCAGTCTTATAGAAGATTCAGAACAGCACATTTCATATGCAACTAAAGAAGGAAAAAAAAAAACCTTGAGAAAGCCAATTTTCCAATGAATTTGTGGTACATAGCAACTAGCTCTGAACATTTAACTTACTTTTAACAACAGCTACAATGAACACAACGAAGTCTGAATTTGCCTAGCAACAAAACTAGTCATGAGCTTGAAGCCATTCTACCTAGGATTAGAAGTAAACAGATCTGTCAAAAATTCCAAATTACCACAGAACACTTGATTTGACTTTTCAAGAACCACATTACATTATGAAAAATCCGCTGCTCGCAAAATAATCATTTGAAAAACATATTAATATTTCATCCTTCTCACACTCTGTGAAGCCCCGTATTAAAAAAAAAAAAAAAAAGGCCTGAACAATCAAATTGAGCAGTTCTGTTTTGGACCAACAATATGATTGCGCCCTGGACAAACAGGACATATCAACAGTCACATCAACACAACACTACTACTTGAGCTAAGAGATGCACAAAGAAAACTTACCATTAGAGGGAAGCTTAGTCTTCAGTTTTAAACTTGCCACTGATGTAGGGAACATACTGAAGGACCAGCTTCCAGTCCGTGAACCATATTAAACCAGTACCAGCTACACCACCCCATGTAACGAGGGTGGGAGTCCTAAAGGAGAGACACACACACGTGCAGGTAAACAACATTAATTCTCCACTGTGAAAGGTCTGGCAAATGCTCATCACTAAGGTACCTGGGAAAGCAATTGCAATCAAGAAAAAAGCTTGGCAGAGATCTTGAAAGAATCTCGCATACACAGCAAAGTATTAGTCCCCAGGGCGGTGAAGATATTTTACAGGAAAGGATTGATATGCTTTTATTTTAAAAGGGCATTACCAAGTTAAGAAAAGACACGCTTATTTGTTTAACTATTCTACCGCTATAGCTCACGAACCCTTTACTCTGGCCCGCAGGTTACTTCATTCTCCCTCATGCAACTCTGCAAAGCGGCACCCAGTGGCACTGCGACAAACATTTACAGCTCTGAAACACTGTGAAGACAAACAGAGCAATCCGGAGGCCAAACCCACCTCAGGCAAACCACCGCCAGGCAGACACCACCCACCCCCCCCAGT
>NW_009221688.1:0-342 GCF_000690835.1 Fulmarus glacialis
ACCACGGGGTGGCACTGGGGGCTGAGCACGTCATCCTGTACCGCTGGGAACAGCTGAGACCCATCTGTGGGCTGGAGTGTCCCCAGGGAAGTCCCGGGGTGGGGAACTATTTTTCCTACTGGGAAATGGCTCCTGTTCCCCCTGTCGCTGTCCTGAGCCACCAAGGCTGGTTCCCTGGGGACGCACGGCCAGCGTTTCTCCCCAGCCCGTGAGGCGAGTGCTGCATCCCCCCCTGCAGCGTCCCTCTCGCCCCCGCCGTGCCCTGCCGCCAGCTCTGGGATGGCAAACCCGAACGCAGCCGTTTGCCTGCACTGGAGCAAAGCAGGGCTCGGCTCTCCCCGG
>NW_009221688.1:590-846 GCF_000690835.1 Fulmarus glacialis
CCCTTCGTGCCCAACCCCCCCCGGCGCCTGCGGCTCCACCAGCTCGTCTCTGCCCTGCCTGGTGTGCAGACCCCGTGGTGGGCAGTGCCACTTCCCTCCTGCCCCCAGGCTCATCCCACTGGTGACGGGGCCTTTGCCTCGGTCACACACGGAGACGGGGACCAGGAGGGGCTCAGCACCGCGGGGCCAGCTCTGCTCTGCTTTGCATGTATCAGCCTGCCCGGCTGCATGGCACACAGGGCGACCATCGCCGCGG
>NW_009221688.1:1054-1430 GCF_000690835.1 Fulmarus glacialis
CGCATCAGGCCGTTTGGTCTTTGTGCTGCATGTCTCGGAGAGCTGCTCCCTTGTTGCACGGCTGCTCCTGGCGCAGCTCTGCCGGGGGGACAGCAGGACGTCAGGGTGCAGAGCACGAGGAGGGAAGGGGGAAGGTGCCTTCGGGGCGCTGGGAAAGCAGGAACCTGCTCTCCCTCTCCTCTCCCAGACCTTCTACTCGGTCTCGTTCCTGATGGTTGTTGTCTACGCATACGAAGCCTACTGCACCGTCCACGGCTGGAGAGCCAGGCATGCGGCAGCTCTGCAGGTTGGTAACACGCAGCCGTGGTGCAGGACATCGCCCTTCCTGCACACGGCCACTGCGGCCCGGTGACAACCCGGGGAGCAGCTGGAGGGG
>NW_009221688.1:1659-1883 GCF_000690835.1 Fulmarus glacialis
CGGCAGGAGAGGAGCGGGTGCCTGGAGAGCGCGTGGGAGGGGCTGCCCTACATCCTGGCCTGGTAGGTGCCAGCTGCCGGCCCTGGCCCCCTCTCCACCCCGAGCAGGGCTGCGGCACAACGCCTGCCCTCCCAGCTCTGCCCAGGACGGGATGGACGCGCTCACCTCCGCCTCTCCCTGCAAGGCTGGTGCCAGCGCTCACGCTCCTGGGACAGCTGATCGCC
>NW_009221689.1:0-260 GCF_000690835.1 Fulmarus glacialis
GAAGAGCTCTTAGAGAAGGGGGAGGGGGGAGGAGGTGATGACCCTCCCTTCCTCTTCCATTTGCCGTTCGCCTTTTAAATTAACTCTTTTGCCCGTTTTTGGGAACTAACAAATACTGGGTTTTGCTGTGTCCTGTAGAAATCGGCAGAAATTGCAGTAAATAAGGACGTAAGTGACCTGACAAAGAGCACTGGGGATGTTCTGTTTGGTGTGTGAATTGCACACACGAGTAGGCAGCACAGTCACAGCCCGCTGCCCAC
>NW_009221690.1:0-345 GCF_000690835.1 Fulmarus glacialis
GCCTTGGAGCGGTGCAAAGAAAGCATCGGAGAGGGATATTTTTAGATGCTTTTTGTGCTCAGAGAGCAAAACCGCTGTGGTTTAAAGGCCATTAGCCTGCTGGGGATGTCTGAAAAACTTAAATAAGGGCTTAAGATTCAGGGAGATGTTTGACACGATGGGCTGTAGCATTTTTGCAGAGATGATGGCAATTTTCGGGCCGAGCATCGTAGCGGAGACCCCAGGAGGAGCCTGCCCGCGGGATTGCCGGAGCCGGGCAATCTGGCCAGTTTAGCTGCCACGTGGACAACCCGCGGGGCCGGGGCGGACGATCCCCCGAGCGGGCGCGTTCGCATTGTTCGTGGG
>NW_009221690.1:483-904 GCF_000690835.1 Fulmarus glacialis
CCACCCTCTCCTGGGTTGCTACGTCCCTTCCCTCCCCGGCCACGTCGCGGCCCGGTGGCTTACAATTTAAGGGCTTCCAGGCAATGTCATGAGAGGGACCGAAGCCTCCAAGATCCCTCCAGGACTCACGCCTGCACCCACCGGTGGGTGACCTGGAGAGGAAGGGGGATGGTGGCAGTGAGTGGAGCGGGCAGGCAGCGAGCGGGCAGCTGCCTGTCCCGGGGCTGTGGCCGGATTGCCGTTGTGTCTCAGCTTGCACTGCCTCGGCTGGCGGGGTCCCACAGGATGGGGACAAGAGCTGGGACGTGGGCAGGAGGGGACAGAGGATGCAGAACCCAGCCTCTGGAGATGCCGTCAGCATCCCGCCCGCAGCCGTGATCCCCAGCACGGTGTGGGGCTTAGCCCCACGGGGGGACCATCC
>NW_009221690.1:1141-2810 GCF_000690835.1 Fulmarus glacialis
CGGAGGCTGGGGGCACGTGATGCCCGGCGGGAACATCGGGAGGAGAAATGTGATCAGCTGGGAGAACCCAGCTGCGGAGCCGGGTGGGAGCGGCTGGACGGTGGCGGAGCCCCCTCCTCATCCTGGTTCACCCCAGGCAGGGCCAGGATTTGTCCCCAGGCGGGCTGCTGCGCCGTCCTCCCCCCTCCCTGTCCTGAGCCCCCCGGGTGGTGGAAATGCTTTGACACCAGAGGCCGTGGGAAAATGGGAATCTTCCCTCCCAGCAGGGAGGGCTGAGCGACCCGGGCTGGTTTTGCCCGGCGCGGCTGAAGGCTGGAAGGGGGGTAGGGTGCAGCAATGCGTCGGGTGGGCGGGAACGCCTGGGAGGAGAAAGAACGATTTATTGTGCAGGACAGCGTGCGTGGGCACGAGGAAAATGGGAATAAGCTCACCATGACTGCATCCCCTCGGGGCTCCACAGAAACCCAGACCTGCGAGGTCCCCCTCTTTGAAGAAACAAGGGCAGGGAGTAAACTGCCTTTAAAGTCTTGATCAGCAGAGACTCGCATGATGTTGCAGCTTGTTGGTCCAGCATTAGGAGACCTCTCCTCTCCTGCAGCCCTAGCAATGCGCGGCAGGAGCAATAAGTCTTGCTGCCCGTGATCTTTTCTTGCCATAGCTGGTCCATCTTAGGGCCTGTGTCCCTGCCAGGACAGCAGACAGACGGGTGGCACCTATGATGCTGTGACCTCCTGAAGTCACGGCCATGGAGGAGGCTCCTGGGCTCCTGAGGGTTGACTCTTGGTCACTTGCAGAGAGGGACAGGAGCCCTCATCACCACGTAGTTGAAAGCCTGGAGGAGCTGCAGGTTGCCTCATGGCAACAGGGAGTGTGGTGGGATAATTCCCACAAATGAATAATTATATAGATAGACACTTAGTCCGTAGAGATGGGGTGGGAGGGATTTCAAGGGTTGCCTCTGCTTCTCAGGGTCTGAGTGGTGGACTGGCAGGTGGGGCGAAGGATGGAGAGGAGTAAGCCTAATTTGCAGTAGCAAAGGAGATTGGGGTGAAGCATCCCAGAGTGAGGATAATGTGGCGGAGACGGAGAAGGAGCTTGTGGGACCGCCATGGCTGGAGATTTTGAACAGCTTATCCATCTCTTTTTCAGGCAGGAGGGAGAGGCAGTTGGCCTGGGGCAGGGTGTTGGGCTCCTTTTCCACCATCTCCTTGGTGCTGTGGTCCCGGTGCAGGTGTCTGCACCCCTCTCCCCCTGCACACGCCGGTGTGGGAACGGTCCTGGTTCTTGCTGAGACCCACTTCCACCCCTCTGCCCTCCCATCGCCATGGCTCAGCTCTCTAAAAATCACTGAGAACTTCGGAAAGGAGGGTGCCAGGGGAAATCAGGGCTGGCTTGCATTCGAGCGAGGTTATTCGCCCCCCCTCTGCCCTCCCATCGCCATGGCTCAGCGCTCTAAAAATCACTGAGAACTTCGGAAAGGAGGGTGCCAGGGGAAATCAGGGCTGTCTTGCATTCGGGCGAGGTTATTCGCCCCGGGGCGGGCAGCAGCTTGCCAGCACCGGCTTCCCTCAGCGGTGCTCCTGTTTGCTCCCTGCTGCAGCTGCCGGCGTTTCCCTGAGCTTCTCTCCGCACCTTCATCCGCTGAAACCACTTCGGAGAGATTTTTCTG
>NW_009221691.1:0-12366 GCF_000690835.1 Fulmarus glacialis
AGTCCTCTGGCAGCGCAGACCTGTTCCCTCCTCTGAGCTTAAACCAGCAGCAAGCATTCCCGCAGGCCTGATGTAAAACTCTGCAGAAGTTACTGCTATTTTTAATTTTGGCTTTGGTGGGCTTTGATCCGAGCTGCCGGTAAACCAGGATGGAGAGCGTGCTGCCCCGCTGTCCGTCTCGGGTTCGTGCTTCCCTTCACATCTCTCCTCGCGTGGGTGCTTGTCTGTTTATAGCGATGACAAGAAGAATTAAGGGCTTTACTGTAACGTGTCCGTGGTTGTCCCCTGGCGCAAAGTCTGTAGGTGACCTTCCTCGGGGGGTGAGTGATGCAGCTGGTCGTCTCGGAGAGTCACTGAGCCTTGGGGTCTCCGAGAGCCGAGCAGCTTTGCTGGAGTGAGAGCCACAGCCACGGAGCAGCCCTGTGCTTGGGTGGGCTCCATGCTGCAGGTGTGCCCTCAGAAAGGCATGGTTCACCATTTCATCCATGTTTTGGACCAAAAAAATAGCAAAACTTGATCCAACATTTTGTTTGGATAATTCCACAGCACTATTTACAATAATAAATAATTAAGCAATAATTAAATGAGAAATCGGCATGGGGGAGATGTGCTTTGCTGTCCCCAAGTGCTGTCCGAGTGACCAGCCAGGGCTCTGTCTGCAGAGCTCACTGGCAGGTCCCTGTGGACTCTGCCCCTTCCTTGGGACCTAGGGTCCCCATACTGGGTCTGCCAGGGCCACCCCCAGGTGGCACACTGACATTGGCAAGGGGGAGACTATTTTACTGGCATCTTGATTTGTTGCTTGTCAGTAGGAGACATTATAAGGAAACCAGGCTTCTGGACTTACCTGGTGTAGGTAATAATTCTTTATCTAGATTTGTGAAGTGCTTTGAGGTCTACAGACACAAAGGTCTGTGTGAGGAGCTGGTGTTTGTATTGCAACACTTGAGTGCCATGACTTCCTCTACCTTGGGAAAGTTGTCCGGGCTGGTTTGCCTTCCCTTCCCACCCGCTCCCTCCCAGTCCTTTCTTCTGTTGGGTGGAGAAGAAACTTTAACCGTGGTTGAGGTTCTCTGCTTTCTATTTTGCCTCCAGACTAATCACTGGAGCTTCATCTAGGGGAATATTATTAAGCAGGCTGGTGCTTCTATCGTCAAGAATGTAAATCTGGAAAAACCTGAAAAAAAATCCTGCTTGGTAAATAAACAGCAAATTGAAAGCTCTGCCCTGGAAAGGAATAAGCAGATGACTACAGCAGCTTTCGGGTTGCTGAGGATCTTTCCATTATAGGCTGATGTTATACTAATGTCCTGAGCCTCCAGGCGGGGTTAGTGCCTCAGCCCTTGCTGCCAACTTCCCGCAGTGCAGGGCTGTATTCTGGCAACAGGCCTGAATTTCAGGTTGATTCAGCAGCTTAGCAAACATTATAACTCAGAGTTATTCTCTCTCTTTTAGTTCCAGATCCCGCACAGCTGCTCAGTGCTCCCTCCCACCGCAGAGGGTTTTCCAGGGTGTGATTGAACAGGTAGATGTTCTCCTCAACTGGCTGTGAGGGAGTTGGGCACTGCTGTGGCAGGACACAGCTCTTTCTCGCTGCGGAGAAATGTGCTGGGTGCTGAGAGCTGCCCATGGGTCCAGGAAGCCCTGTCTCTGTTAAGATTCTATCATTTGGGCTCGAGGCTGCTCTGAGCCTCATCAGCTGCATGAGGTGGCTTCTGTGAGAACCCAGCCAAGTGCAGCGAGATGGTGTATCAGTGCTCATCAACTGCAAAGAGTCTGAGGAAGCTCTCCCTGTCTGTGTTCTGGGGGAAGGAGGTGCTCACAGGATGCCAGCTTAGCTCTGCTTTCTGGTCCAGGGGGCATCTGCATGTGTCAGAGGTGATTTGGATGCGAATCATGGCAAGATGAGGTTGGGGCCAGGTGATCCTCCCGGTGTGTTCAGGGGTGCAGTGAGCGAGTGGGACGGTGATTCTGTCCCCTCTTCCCCGCTAACCTCCATGAGCATAAGGGCAGAAGTGTTTCTGAAGAAGTCCCTCCTCAGAGTCAGCTTCCAGTGGTGCTGGAGCAGCCCGCTGGGCGCTAGCCACGGTCTCTGGGGAGGCAACAGCATCTGCCAGGCGCAAGGATGGTGAGGCTGATATTGGAGAAGTCCCTGGGCAAGGAAGTCACCCTGATGCCTTCCCTACCACTAGTGCGTAGGTGGCCTGTCACAGCAGCATCTGAGCGTCTTGGTGTAGGGGGTCTTTACCCTTGTGGTTCCCCTGAGAGCTGAGACCTCGGGAGTTTAAGACACAGAGCAGAAAGTGCCTTGCCCAGGAGGTCTGTGGTGGCCCTGGGCATGGCCTTCTCCCCAGCACAGCGCTTGCCTTTGCTGCTGGGGTGGCCTGGCTCTAGCAGCTGCCTGGAGAGCTGGTGGCCCAGGCAGGAAGGAGGGATGGTTTGTAGGTAGCTGTTATTGTCTGGGCCATTGCCAAGGACAGGTACGTAAATGTGTAAAATGACAATGAGGTGTCTGCTTCATCCTGGAGACTTGCACTGGCTGACAAACGCTGAGATCATGCCCTGCAGGGGCAGAGAGGCTCTGGGAGGGAGGAGGCCATTGCATATCTCATGGCAGGATGTCTTCCACCTCTGGTGAGCTGGTTCTGCTCTTTGCCTAAGAAGTGATCCCAGCTCATTAGCAGGGGTCCTGTTTTAGCCACTACATTGTCAGCTCAGGTGCACAGAGCTCAGTTGTTTGACCAGGGAGCACCTTCTTATCACAGGTTCAGCTCAGCTCCACCTGGCACTTCCAAGTAACACCAGCAAAAACCTTTTTAACATGTTGTTTCTACCCTGCAGCTCTTCCCAGAGGTGCTGCTGTCTTTGCTTTGGGATTCTGCCTATTGAAGCTACCCTTGGTTTTGGGGCTGTTCCTCAGCTTCCCAAGCAGGATGTCCTACAGGTCTGCTAGGAGAACATGTACGTGGTTGCGCTGGTCTTGCTGGGTTCCTCCCAGGTAGATATGGGTGTATGAAACCAAAAACAGTTGGCAAAACAGATGAATGGGTGATATCAAAGACGCTGTGTTTACTGACGTGCTGGAGACCTGTCTACACTGGAGCACTTGCTGGTAGGAGAAGCGGGGTGCCATGATGGACCAGAAGGAGGATTTTTCCTGTGCCATGGTGGCTTCTTTCCCCAGTGACACAAAGTGACAGGTTGAACGAGGTGCTTGTGTAGCGTTGCCTGCTGTCCCCTGAGCCTGAGTCCAGCTCCTGTTGCTGAACTGGTGCAAATGTGGCAGCACAAGCAGCCCCAGTATGGTGCAACTCTCCCAACTCTCATTGCCTTCAAGGTGAAGGGTGGCTCCTGCGGCCACGGCTGCCCTCTCTTGCCCCATATTCCTCTTCCATCGTGTCCATGTGCTTGGCTGAGGAGACTTGTGGAGCAGCAGGCAGTGATGTGCCAGCCCAGGCAATGCTACGCACCCTGTCCTGGCACTCGCAGACCTTCGTGCCTGTGCAGATTTGTGCCAGGCAGCTCTGGCGCCTGGGAGCCGGAGCGTGCCCAGCCCGTGGGAGAAGGATGTGGCGATGGGTGGGGATACCTGGGAGATAGGTGGGGAGTGGTCCCGAGGAGGAGATGTTTCCCCCAGCTGCCTCACTGCCTGCCTTCGATTGCCTACCTCAGTGCTGCTCTTGTTTGAAAGCTAGGTTGGGAAAGAAACTCTCGAGAAAAGCTGTGTGCAGAGAGTGGGATGAGCTGCAAGAGCAAGGGGGTGAGCACGAGGCAGGGTCTGCTTGGGGACTTGGCAGGGGACCGAGGCAAGAAGAGAGGTGCAGCAGGCTTGCTGCCCGGGCACGTCTGGGGAGGGTGCTGGCTGCACCCTTGGCTGCCCTGGCGCTGCGGTTCGGGGCGGCAGGGTGGTGCTCTGCCAGCTCGGCCAGAAGCAGGCATCTGAGTTGGCTTGGCCATGGCCACAGGGCTGCGTTTCTGCCAAGTTCGCCAGGGCGGGCGGAGCGGGAATTGTACTGACTTTACTGCAGGTGCCCAGCCAATACCTGCTCCAGCGTACAGGCAGCACTGGCAGGAGGTGGCTAATCCAGCCTAAAACCTGCAGTATGAACTTAATCTGCAAAAATAGCTTATGCACGGATTTGCACGAGTGTCATGTGTTTGTAGTAGATCAGTCTTTTGAAAGATAGGATGTTGGGATTTTAATAAAATTTTGGAAAACCTACAGCCTGGTTTATGGTTAGACCACAGGCGTGGGGTCTTGGGGCGGACATCTGCTTGGCCAAGCCCATCACCAAGCAGGAGCTGCCTTCAGGAGGAGTCAGGTTCTTGCCAGAGCCTATGCCACCTGAGCGGGAGCCAGGGGTCCCATGAGGACAGGTCGAGGGCAGGCAATATCACTAATGGTTTAATTGCCTGTGCTGGGACTGAAACAGCATTGCCTGGAAGCTGCCTGCTTTTTGCAGAAGATGACCACTGAGGTCTGTTGCCAGCCTGGCGCAGCCAAGTAAGTTGTTGCTGCAGCCTGCCCTGCCCATACAAAGATGTGAACAGCGCTCGGGCCGGTGCTTTGCTCAGCTGCTCCCTGCCACATCCCTTTGCAAGACCACCCTGCAGATAGTCCCATAGAAGTGGCCATGGGGAGGTTTTTCTTGCAAGTAGCTGGCAGCCTCCTGCCTTCCTCTGTTACAGGTGGTGATGCTAAGGCTGCTGGGCAGTCCCAGGGAGATGGCAGCCATCCAGGGGCTGGGGACACTCGGAGGCATCAGAGGGGACGTGCAGAACACCGGAGACACACCATCACCAACGGCGTGGACTTCAGCATGGTAAGGGGACAGCCCTGCCATGGGCTCCAGCGAAGGGGCCCGTGGTCCCTGGGGGAAGGTGGATTGCAGGGGTCCCTCACCGCTAACACCAGCTCTGTTTGGGCTGTGGCTCTCCCCTGCGCACCCTGCACGTGTGAGCTGTGGGGTGTCGAGCAGGTCCTGGTATTTTGGATACAAAGCTCTGTTGATGTATGTGGAGGTCCTGCCATTACTTCTGAGGTGCTTTCTGTCCCGAATTGCGCCAGACAGGGAGGAGGCACGTGTTTCCCTGCCTTCCCCTGAAGTGGGGGCAGCCCACAAAGCCAGCGTTTGACTGCATGGGTGCCCTCCCCATGGGCAAAAACTTGGGCAGGGAAAGGCAAATGTGTAGGTGTAGGAGCAGGTGGGTCTCTGGGCCTCTCAAGCACTCCAGCAAAGGTCAGGTACGCTCTGTGCTGGTGAGTGGTGGTGGAGGGCTGTGTCCCCTACCAGATGTTCTCTGTAGGTTGGGGCTCAAGCATGCTGATCCTTGTGGCTCCCGAGAGACTTTTGCCAGTAATGCAGAGAAATCAGCATTGATTTTAGCCAGGCAGCCCAGGATGGAGGGATGTGCTCCCCTCTCTCCATACCTGAGTGGAGAGGCTTGGATCATATTGCCTGGATGAAGGGATCTGCACTGTTCTCGAGTGGGATGGAGGAGCTGCCTGAGCACGTTGCCCACAAGCTCAAGCTAAATTTTCCTGGGAACTGAGCCAGGACCCAGCCTGCAGGATGAGTGATAAGTGGGATGAGCTCCAGCTGGTGTCGGAGCTGCTGCCGGGGCTGCGGCTCTCGCCTCGGCATTTCCACTCCTCGCACCCTGGTGTCACCCTGTTCCCTGAGCCCAGCAGGGCTGAGCCGCGGCGTGGGCAGCATCGATTATAGCCTGGTGCTGGCCTTGGGGAATACAACATGCTCCGATGCCTGGGCTGGGGAGGGGGGGGTTGTGCACACATGGTTTGCTGGGCTTGCAGCCATGCAAGGGATTGGTGTGCTCTTGGGCTGAGGGAGTCTCTGCTGAGAGGTGCTGGCAAGGAGTAATAAATGTAGATGTGTGCGTCTGGGGAAGGGTATCTCTGGTCCTCAGGGTTTTGATGGCTGGGAGTTGCTGCTTCGGAGAGGGGAAGGTCCCTCCTTCCCTGGCAAGGCTCTTCCCTCTGTGTGCAGCTCCAGACTGGAGCCCATCACTGCCATGAGCTCAAGGTCCTGCCCGGTACTGGTGAGGAGGGGCTGGTGGCCAGCATGTCTTGCCGAGAGCTGGGGTCTGTTCCCAGCTCTGCCACAAGGGCTCTTGCTCTGGGCTTGCCTCTATTTCCCCAAGTTGTTGTGAGAGCAGCGGGAGGGAGGTCCTCTGCCTTTCTTTCCTCCTCCCCATGTACCTGAGTGCTGCACTGCCTTTAGCGTGCTTCTCCTTCCGGAGAAGGGGTGTCTGTCCCATCCCGCAGGTGAGAAGCTTTCCCTGGCACCCTGGCAAGAGCTTTTGGGTACTATTCCCACTTCTGAGCATACAGTTGGAGCAGGTCTGAGTTCAGCAAGGACCCAATCCCTGTGCACGGCAGTGCTGTCAACTCCCCCTTGATGCTGGGAGGATGGTGGGCCCCCACAGAGACAAGGCATTCTGCTGTGATTAGGCAAATTTGCTTAAAGTCCATGGGGGGATGGGAGCACTGGTATCCATCCTGCATCCTGGGGTTCATCCTGAGCGTCTTAGGACGGGTTCATCCTGAGCAGCGAAGCAGAGGTACGTGGGCTGTGCTGCAGCCCCGGGACCCTTTGCACCACCACAGCTGGTGTCCGCTCAGCTGGTGTTTTTCAGTCAGTCCGTCATTGATCGGCCTGATTTCCCCATGGCCGCAGGGGGTAGCTGGGATGAGACCTTCTGTGAGAGGCTGAACGCTTTCATTTGTAGGCAGCCCAGGGTACAGCACTGTCCCCTCCCCTTCTATCCTGGGTAGCACCAGCCAAGTCCAGCGCTCTGTCTTCCTTCTGCCTCAGAAGCTGCCTCTGCCCCCAGAGCATCCCATCCTTAGCGAGATGCCATCTGTCCCCACACCCAGCAGAGCTGGTGATGTCCCACTGCTTTGTGGGATGCTGCCTCTTCCTCCAGTCACCGTGCTGGCCAGCAAGCCTGGTGGGACCAGGGCAGGCCAGGCGGTCGTGGGCTGCAGCCCAAGCTGGGTGGGGGTCCTTGCCACATACAGCACCTTCTTCATGCCCCTCAGCAACAGCCTGCGTAGCACCAAGGCTCTGCGCTTCTTCCTGTGGGTACGTCCCCTTTGGTCTGTCTGTCCATCCAAGCTTGTGGCGGGGGGGGGCTGTCGTGTTGCAAACAGCATTTCCAGGAGCAGCGGGAGCAAGAGCAGCCCTGGCGCAAAGGGTGGCTGGCACGGGGTGGTTGGGAGGCTTCGGGGCTGGCAGTGGGGATGGGGAAGAAGGTCTTGGTATGGTGTCACTTGTCCCTGGGGGTGGGGATCTGTTCAGGGTCGCTTCTGAGCTGAATCGTCCCCCTCCAGATGCTCTTCCAAAGCAGCAGGAGAGGTTCCTGAGCATCCAGCAGCTTCTGGGTGATCGAAGTCCCACTGGTGCCTGGAGGAGACTCTCCTGGAGCCCAGTCTGTGCCGTGGGCGGTGGAGGCCAGGCTGTGTTGTGGCAGAGAAGGCAGAGGCAGCGAGGCAGGCAGTCTTCCGTGCTCTTGGCATGAAGACAGGAGGGCAGGAGCTGGGGGAGTAGGCTGGCATGGCTCGGGAGAAGGGGAGGGAGAGCCCTGGGCTCACTGGGTGAGGGCTGGTGAAAGGGTCACTCTGTTCCCCAGGGATGTCCCCTCTTCTCTCGTCACCTCTGTGATTGCCGGTGGCAGCGCAGTGCCTAGGGCTGCAGGAGAAGAAGGTGGCAGCAGAGCGGGGGACCCCATGTTCCCTGGGGCACAGACCGCTGCTCCAGCCCTGCTGTCGATGGAGGGGCCGAGCCACCTGCCCTGCAGCGACCTTGGCTGTGCCGCGACCTGGCACAGGGTCCTGCTCTGCCTGTCCCAGGGGACTGGTCTGGGGACAGGGGCCCCGGGCACCCTTGTAGCAGCCCTCCAGGCACATTAACGTCCCCACGTCCCTCTCCAGGTGACGCTGGTGCTTGAACCTGAAAGACTTGCAGAGACACTAAGCAGAAAAGTATGCTGTGCTCTGCTCAGCTCAGAGGTGCCTCAGGGGTAAAGCAGAGGGGGGAGCAGAGCAGAGCGCTGGGGAAATGGGGCTGCAGGTTTTTCCCTGGCTTCCAGTCTGCACATTTAGTTCGGCTGCTTGCCGCTCGCTGAAAGCTGTGTGTGTTTGTGCTGCTGGCTGACGCTCGCAGCCGTGGGGGGATGTGGGGAGTGGCTGCAGACCCTGCTCTTGCTGCGTCCCTGGATAAATACGAGGCAGAGAAACCTGCTTCTGCAGTGGGGAGCAGGAGGGTGGAGATGATCTGACTGTCCTTCGCCTGCTTCCGTTGTTCTCCCAAACCAGAGAACCCTTTCCCCCAAAGCAGCATCAGGCAGCAGCCATCATCGTGCTCCTCTACGGCTTTTCATGGGGAGAGGGGCTGAGACCCCCATATCCCTCTGCGCCTTGTGAAGAAACCAGCTCCTGGGGCTTGACAAGGCCTTGGTGGGGAGGAGGTGAAATCTCTGTGTTGCTATGTCCTGCAGCTGAAGCACATGAAGGAGCTGGAACAGGAGAAGGATTTCCTGCTGCAGGGTCTGGAGCTAGTAGAACGTGCCCGGGAGTGGTATCATCAGCACATCCAGTTCATGCAGGAACGCCAGAGGCTCCTGGGGAAGAACAAAACCAGCGCTGTGAGTCTGGGGCTTGTTCTTTGGATGCCCGTCTGCTTGGGAGGGTCTGGGGCTAATCTGTGGGTTTGGAGAACTGGGCTGGGACTTGGCTGGACCTGGAGCCAGCCCCATGGTAACCCCGAGCCTCTTCTTCCTCCCTGTCACCCAGGAATTCCTCCCTGAGAGCGGCCAAAGCCACCTGGGGTGCCTGGTCCCCAAGCTGCAGGAGGTGAACCGCTGCCTGGGTGACCTCCTTTCCACCACCGGCAAGGTGAGAGCAGCAGATTAGCGTCATGTGGTTGTTTGCATGACCTTGGGATCCATCCTGTCCCCCCTTTTATGCTGGTGGCTGGGCTGACATCGGAGCTGCCAGAGTTTCCCCGGGCTCTGGGGAGGTGACTTGGCTCCAAGGGCAAGATAGGGGATGGGGGATGGCCAAGAGGACAGCACAGCTGGTCCCAAGCTGGGCTGGAGGATGCTCAAGGCATTTGGGGACTAAAGGAGATCCCCAAAAATGTGTAGCCATTGTCAAGTGAATAAGGAAACCATCCTGCTGAGGTGCTGAGTCAGCCCTCTTGGAGCTGGCTGTCCTGCCAGGCTCCTGGCAGGAGCCGGGCACACTGGCAGGAAAGCTTCCCACCTTTGCCTGCCTTGCTGGAGACCCTTCGATGGCCTGTGCTGGGGTCTTAATCCTGTGCTGGGCTTCTCTCAGTTCCCCGTGTGCCACAGAAACAGCTTCTGGCCGTGGAGAAAGGCTGGGGACGGCCACCAGGAAGGAGGCTCAATGTCTCATCCCTTCCCTTCATCTTCTCTGCAGCCAGCAAACCCCTCCTCAGCTCTGAGCAGGCTGGTCCCTGTGGCATCCCCAGCCTCAGCAGGCTCCCAGCAAGCCATCAACATGCTGAAAGAGCAAAACCGGCTTCTCACCAAGGTGAGTGGGGGTACAGGGGGAGGAGATCCCCTTGGGCGGGGGCAGGGAGAGGAGGAGGGGTGGGATGCAGCTGGGGAAGGAATACGAGGCAGTGGAAAGTGTTCCTTCAGCTTGGCCAACCTTGGTCATCCCAGAGAAGGGCATGTGGGCTGCACCTGGAGATCCCCCCGTCACGCAGCTGTGTCCAGCTGTTTGCTGGGTGAGGGTCTGTGGGCAGGGATGGGGCATCCCCGCCAGAAGGAAAAGACTGTGACAAATGCAGGTCACGAGAGGGCGCAGATGCTGTGGCTGGGGGCTGCAAGCAGGAAAAAAGCTGGCCAGGGGGCCCCCGTGATTCCGCTGCCAGGGCCGGGCTCACTGCAGCATAGCAAATGCCAGCATTTTCCTCCTCTGTCCCGTGCAGGAGGTGACCGACAAGAGCGAACGCATCACCCAGTTGGAGCAGGAGAAATCCGCCCTGATCAAGCAGCTCTTTGAGGCTCCTGCCCACAATAAACATGAAACAAACCTCCACCTTCATCTAGCGCCTGTCTCCCCGCTCCCTGTCCTCGAGCTTCACTGGGGGTTTCGTGGGACTCTTGCCCAAAACCCATTGCACCCATTGCTCCAGGTGTCGTGTCTCGAGGCCTGGAGCTGCCTGTGGTATCTCTGCAGGAGGAAGCTGGGAAGGCATTTCCCTGACCCCGCCTGGGGAGCAACCCCGCACTGCTCTGCTGCTGGGCTTTCCAGCCATGCTGCTCTCAAGCTGCTCCTTTTCTGTCTCTCAACGGACTGCAGGGACTGTACCCCCAGCCCCGTGATCCCCAATGTGCTGGGGGAAACAGCCGCTGCCCGTGCTGCCTGTGCACGGGGGAGCTGCTGTGCCCTGGGCCTGACTTAGGCTGAATTTTGGCTGCTCTCAGAAAAGGATGATGCATCTTCAACAGTCCAGCTGGCATCTCCAGGCAAGCCTGGCTGTTGAAGGGTGGCCTGTCCCCTGCTTGTCCCACTGTCAGAAGACAAGATTGAAAATCAAATGGGGCATGCCTGGCCGCTCTCTGCTGCCTAAGTTCTGCCTGCCAGTGACAGTATACTGGGCCAGAGCAGTGCCCGAGCTGGTGCTTCTCCTGGTGTAATCCCTCTTTCCAGTTTGCGGTAGTGATGCCTTAGTCGCTGTTTACACGTCTGCAGGCTCCTGTAGTTAACGAGGCAGTCCATACCTCTGAGCTGCTGTTTCAGGCTGTTTGCAGATTGAGGCAGACAACTCTACATCCCTTTGCCAGGCTTGACCCGGCAAAAGTTTCCTTATGACTGCCAGGCTTATATTTTTTTCATGATGACTTTAAAAGGAGAGGTGATGTCCTACAGCATGAGGATGCTAACACAAGCCTGACTTCACAGATGGGCTTTAGGACAAAGTTTTGTATTTAACTGAACGTGGGTGATGGAGCGGAGTCTGATGGGCTCTTTCCTTTGCACATCTCCAAGTGGAGAAATGGCAGCTTTGCCTGTCCTGGTGGTGTACGCTGGCTCCCCAGGGTGACACCCCAAGTGTGAACTGCACCCCTCTTCAAGTCTCTTGGGGTGGTGGTCTAAGTGTGGTTCCTGTTAGATTGGTGCATCTCAGGATACCTCCTCCTTCCCACCCAGCTCAGTGATGATGCTTGAGCTGAACGGTGTCTTCCACTGTGGCTTGGTACTTGGTATTTATGGTACTTTCATAGGAGATCCTTGTGAATCCCCATGTAGCACAGGCCTGGCCCTCCATAGCTCCAAGACCAGGACCTTTCTCTCCAGGGTTGTTTCCTGCTCTGACTCTCCTGGCATGATGTGTGGCACAAAGCACGGAGCTGGGCAGAAGGTGCTGGACCTGCCCTGCCATGGGCTGGGCACCATGCAGACCAATTCCTTTCTCACTCCTGTTTTTATCTGTCCAGTGCTGTCTCTCCCATCCAGCTCTTCTCTTTGAGGTTGATCTTGACCTGCAGCTCACTGCAAGGCATGAATCCCTGCTCTACCCTTGTGCCTGCTGTCCTGTGCCAGAGTGGAGATCAGGCAGAGTGCCAGGGAGAGGGAGGAGGAGCAAGGCCATGGCTAGTCATGTCCCCTATCTACAGGAGTAAGATGTTAGTTGTCCCCTGGGCATTGGTACCTGCCATCTCTTTCATGATGCCACCTCTGATGTCCAGTGCCTGTTTTGCCTGAGGTTTAATTAAAAGTGACCCTCTTTATGAGGAGGGTCACCTGTCTGTAGCAATAATAAAGTGGGGTGAACTATTTAATTTATCCTTCTGTCTCTCTGCCTAAATCAGCCCATCTACTGCTGCAAGCCTTGAAGTTCCCTACTCTCCTGTCCCATGGGATGTGGGGTGAGCTGAGGTTGCACAATTACAGCCTGAGCTCGAGGAGCCGGGGGGCTCTCTGCTCCAGGCCATGATCCCATGCCCTTTCCCATCCCCTCAGGGCTTCCCAGTGCTCTGGGACTGGGGACCCCCTGGTCTCTCCTCACCGCTGTGGGATGGGGTCATGAAACCACCTGCACCCCTTCCAGTGCTTGTAGCTTCATCTGGCTGCTCCTCCAGAAGACGTGCTGGAGGCTTGTACTCCTCTGGTGGTGCTGATGTCGTTCACAACCTCTTGTTTCTTTTTAAGTCCCTTCCCTCGGTGCTGACCCCCGTGGCTGTGGGCACTGGTGGCTGTGGTTCTCTGCAGTGACTCCTTCCTGCAGGGGCAGCCGGAGGGGACCTCGCTGGCACAGTGCGCTGCAACGCACATCCCTCTGCCCTGCGCCGAGGGTGGGAGCACCCGCT
>NW_009221692.1:0-6106 GCF_000690835.1 Fulmarus glacialis
TTTTGCCTGTGCCAAGGGCACGCGTCTCCCCAGGAAAGCTTGAAACCACGGTGCCTTTCGGCTAAGCTTCCCCCCGTGCCAGGCTCACGCTTGCTCTCAGCCGAGGTGCCTCCTCGGAACCTGCTCCCTGCCCTGCTTGGTTGTTCCCAACGCTCAGCCAAAACCCCGGGGATAAAAACGGCTCCTGAAATAAAAATGCAAATCCTCACCCCTCACACCTTCTCCTCTCCCGCAGCAGCGCCCAGGGCATCGAAAACCCTGTCTTCGAGGCGGTGCCCTCGGCAAGCACGGAGCCGCGGCCCCGACCCCAGCTCTCCTACATGGCCAGCCGGCAGCCCTCCGAGTCCGGCCGGCACCTGCTCTCCGAGCCTGGCACCCCCCTGTCACCCCTCGGCCCTGGGGACTGCTTCTTCCCGACTCTGGGTGAGTGAGGGGCGATGCTGAGCCTCCACGGGGACCACTGCGGGAGGGATGGGAAGGAAAGAGGCAGCCAAGGGGGTGAATGGAAAAAGAGGGTTAAATATCGGCTGCAAACTTTGCATTATGTGGGACATCAAGTCCCAGGACTTGGAAGATGGGAAGGACCCAAGGCTTCTCCTTCCAGTCAATGAAAGCAGAGTTCGGCCGCTCCCCAAAGCGCATCCCCGCAGCTGCAAGCCAGACTAATACCCACGGTCTGCCCTTTTCCAGATCCTGTTCCCGACTCACCAAATTCCTTGAAAGCCTAAAGACCCCGGAGGAAACCACATCCCCCAGCCGCAGCCGGGAGAGGCCAGGCAGCCACCGCGCCATGCTCGCCCAGCCGAGACCCCCCGGGAGGACAGCATGGCCACGGGCAGCAAAGCCTTAAAAAATGAAGTTGAGTGCAGGAGCCCTGCTCTCATCTCCTGTCCCGGCTCTGCCCTGGGGCTGGAAGTGAACCTCTCTTGCCTGGATTTTGGTTTTTAACTACCTATTTCTATGGAGAAGAGCAAGGCTGGGTACTGCTCACGTTTTACGGACTAGCTGAAAATTGGGGATGCGGGGAAGGAAGGACGACCCGCACCTGCAAACCTCCCCAAGGATTTAACTTATTGCCAGGGGTTTAAGCTCTGCAACATCAACCTGTTCCTGCATCTTTGACTGAACATCCTCTCCGGGAGTGGATGGTAAAGTACCATCCACCGCGAGACAAAACAGGGTCACCGGCCAACCTTGTACTACATTTTTCTTTGCAAAACAGGAAGGGGAGAGGCTCCCTGCCGCTGAGGGAGGCCTCCTTCCCCCCCAGCCTTTTGAGACGGCCAAAGGCTTGCGAGGCGCTGCCGCATTTTCAGCTGGACACGCGTCGGGAGGAACCTTATTTCTGCTGCAATTTTATCCTCGGCTTGGGATCAGGGGAATTTATCTTTCTGTTTGTTTCATTATCAGTGCTGATTAAAAGAAAAAAAGGATGTTTATGGTTTTTGGTTTTTTTTGTTTTTTTTTTTTTTAAAATGCCTGTAAATTAGAAAGTTCATCTGGAGGGTATTGGAGGATGTTCCCGTGACGTGGCCGAGAGCCCCCGCGGAGCAATTTTATCCTCGGCTTGGGATCAGGGGAATTTATCTTTCTGTTTGTTTCATTATCAGTGCTGATTAAAAGAAAAAAAGGATGTTTATGGTTTTTGGTTTTTTTTGTTTTTTTTTTTTTTAAAATGCCTGTAAATTAGAAAGTTCATCTGGAGGGTATTGGAGGATGTTCCCGTGACGTGGCCGAGAGCCCCCGCGGAGAGGCGAAGGCATGGGAGCACGCAGCGGGCAGTGGGAAACCCTCCGGCTGGCTTCCCCCATCCTCTTGGGGCCAGCATGGCCAGAGCAGCCATCCCCGGGGCCACTGCCTTCAGCCACGCCGGAGGACCCTGTGATGCCCCGGGGGATGTGGGTGCCCTCACAGCATCCTCTGTCTGAACGCAGCACGCCAGCATCGCTTATCCAAGAGAAGCCGTAGGTCAGGCTCCAGCGTGACTCAGCCCCCGGCAAGGAAATAAAACCTTGCAGTAGACACTGTTACTCGAAGGGTGTGTTCGGTTTTTTTTCTCTTGCTTCTGTTTTTGTTGTAAAGTGGGGAAAAAATTGCCACTAAACAAACATAAAACATTAGTCATACCAAAACAGTGTCAGACCTGAGCAATAGCCATACCAGGCAGCCTGCCCGGGCAGAGCATCCCTGGCAGCACGCCGAATTTTCACACTACGTGGCCAGAGGAAACACCGTTTGCCTCTGCAATGGGCCGGGGACACCCTGGCCCGCTGCAGGATTTGATTAATCTGGTGTTGGCTTCAGCAAGGGCAACTTCAAGATGGTCCGGCCACAGGCAGAGGGATAAAGGAGAAGCCAGCACCAACGCCCCCACCGCGGACGTAACTTCCCGAGCATGGGATTCATGCTTTATTACCACCCACGGCTCAGCCCCGTTCCCGGCTTTGCTGGGGAAGCTCGCCCAGTGCCTCCGGCGTTTTCCTCTCCCCATCACAGCGGCTGCAGCCGGAAAGGCACGTGGGGGATTTGCCTGCCCACGGGTCCTAACCGGTCTGAAACCCTCTCCGAGTCTCTCCGTTTGCTAACGAATGCACTGTTTGACGACAGAATAAAGCTTTGTTGGAAACAGGTTTCTCTCTGTGCTGCAGGAATCCCATTTTTCGGGATGCCCCACGCCGCAGGCATGTGCGGCGGGGCAGGCAGAGGTGAGCTGAGCAGCCAGAGGCACGGGTGCGGCATGTCGGGGCACTGCGTGGCATCAGGGACCGTTTCCCACCCAGAAAGCTCGTCCGAAGGAAAACTAAAGACTTTCAGGGGAAAGAGGCGATGGCTACCCAGCCTTCCACACATGCTGGAGCAGGAGCCCTGGCACGCTGGGTGCTGGCACCCCACCTTGGCCCGCAGCACAGGTGAAGAAGATGGCACGGCGCTGCACCTTCGGGCAGGATGCTTATGGTGAAGGTGACCCAGGAAGATGCTCATGCCCTCACAGACCTTGCTGGGTGCCGCCAGCTCTTGCAAGCGCCTGGCTCGGGAACCCAAGTCGAGCTGGTGCCCCGCTGCCGGCTGTTTTCCGCTGCATCAGCACTCGGGGCTTCGCAGACGGGAAAGCGAGGAGCCGCGGCGCTTCACCTAAACTCTTGTTTCAGAGCGGGCGGATGGGAACAGAAACTGCAGAGGCTGAAGCAGTCCTGGCTGGGGGTGGCTGCGAGATAGGCATCTGGGCGGTGAGGAGCGGCTTTGCTCCGGGAAGAGCCCTGCTCCGGCACATGTGGGTGCCGCAGCTCCCTTGGGCAGACATCCTTCCTTCTGAAGCGGGAAGCACCCCAAAGACTCCGGAGCAGGGCCAGCCCTCGGGGAGGTGCAGCTGCAGGCTTGCACCAGGGTCAGACAGAGCCCGGGTGACTCCTGCAATTCCCACGCAAGGACATGAAGGCTTTCCAGTTGCAGCTCACCAGCTTGTGAAGGTTTTCTTTCCCGCAATGCTTTTTTGGGTAAATGCTTTCCTTTTATCATCAGCATTTTATCCTTTTGCCCCTGCATTTCCAGCTCCCAAGAGAACGGCCAGTCTTCCACGCACCCTTGCTGTCCTGGGTATCACAGATCACCATGGGACTTCCAAGTCCTCTCCCAGCTCTGTCTCCTCTGCCTCTCCCGTACTCAGAAGGCCAAATCTTGAAGTGTATGGAGGGAATTACAAACAATAATCCCCTTTTGTGCATCATTGCATCAGCCTAGACTGACTTGTGAAACCAAAGTTTCTGGTGGGTGACAAGCTCCCGACAGACATCATTTCATCACCCAGGGACGAGGCCAGCAGTCACTGAGTGACATGTGGGACAGCCTTTCACAAGACCTAAGCATCCTCAAGCTCCGAAAAGGGCCGAAACTCTTCTCTCCGCTCAGGAATCGGGTCACTGGACACTTTGTTTTCCTTCAGCGTGGCAGGATTTTGATTGTTGCTGCTGGCATAACTTGCGCTGGTGACGTGGTGGTCACACTGAGGACAAGCGAGGCTGCTGGGACACCGTTTTGGCAGCATGAGGCGATAAGCTGTGGCACTTGTCCTCTCTGGCACCGGGAAGGGAAGAGGGCATTGCCATGGCAATGGGATTTGCCACCTCGGTGCACGGCAGCTCCCAGGGTGCTGGGGTGATGGGGACCCGTCCGGGAGGAGCTGGCGGCATCGGATGCTGCAGTAACACGAAGCTGCCTTCTCTCCTTTTGGAGAGAGAGACTTGCCTAGATTTAAGCTGCAGTGGCAGCCTGGCTTAAGAAAAAGATGGTGATGCACAAGCAGGCGTGTGAACTACCCGGGAGGGAGGAGTTGAGAGTGCAAAGCCTGAAGCGAGAGTTGCAAGCCACAGTTTGCACTGCTGGTTGCAACCTGTTTCCTCAAAATCTAGAGCAGGGCTTTGCAGCGAGAGGTGTGCCGGGAGATCAGAGAGATGGCGAGAGATAGCAGATGGAGGTGGGGGAGAGGAAGGATGGCAGGGTGTCGCACAGGGTGTCATGCCTCCCCGTCTCACAATTTGCGCTTGCTTTGTGCACGCAGGCGCTTGCACCCCGCAGAGCCGTGGGGTTAGGAGGGACTCGGGGCTGGAAAATGCCCCAAATGTTATTTGCTCGTTTGACTCTCCCAGACCAGAGTCCTCCTTAAAGGCACAAATAACGAGACTTGCTATTCGTGGAGTGGGGAAGGTGCGAGGGAGAGAAGCCAGGCTGCAGCAAATGCAGTTACCCCGCCGGGCACTCCTGCACGCTGGTAGCTAAAAAGCAAGGCGGCCACCTCCCCAGACCGAAGGATGATGGACGGGGTCTCATATCAGCCCCCCAAACGCGTGCCCAGACCCTGCTCACCGTGGGCAGAGCACTCCGACGGCAGCAACGCGCTTCATGAGCTGCCCAAATCTTGCACGGCGGGGACTGCCACGGCCATAGTGCTAATTACCGGAGCTCATATCATTTGCAAGCACCAGAGCAGACACACATTGGTCCATGGCGAGCTGAACCGTGGTTCAGCTGCTGCTCCGGCCACCTCCTGCCCTGAGATGGGTGAGAGCGACAACCCGAGACCTTTTGGACTCAGAGCCTGAGGAGCCGGCAGGCAGGACACAGGACACCTCCGGCAGCCACCAGCACGCTTGCCCGTTGGGATGGTCTTGATATTTTTGGCATTTACAGATGGGAGACGGCAGCTCTCCAAACAACTGCGAGAGAGGGTCCCGCAAGACCAGGTGCTGAAGGAGGCTCCGAATCAAACCTGTACTCAGCAGATTTGGACCCTGAGTCATAACCCAAATGGCTCAGTCACCGAAACATCACGCCCTGTGCCTCTTCGCCCCTTCCATGCTCACCATCTCAATGCTAAGCTCGCTCCCACAGTGCTGCCCAGCTCCGTCCTCCCCCCAAAAAGCACATTTTGGTGGCTCACCGACAAGGAGGGGTTGCCCTCATCCTCCACGGTGACCACCAGGCTATAGAAGCTCTGCCGCTCGCGGTCCGGTGGGGAGGGCCGGGTGGCGATCTCGCCGGTGACGCGGTCCATGCGGAAGGTGAGGTCCTCGTTCCCGCGGGTGATGTAGTAGGAGAGGACGCTGTTGAGGCCGACGTCCCGGTCGGTGGCACGTACCTGGGCCACCGCTGTGCCACCGCCGACGTTCTGCAGGGCGAGACGGCGGGGTGAGCGGCAGAGATACACGACATAAATCACGTACACCTCATAACATATAAAATACATAATTAATAACATTAATAATATAATTCTAATATAGAGGGGGGGTTTTCCAGGCATTGCGGTGCTTGAGGCTCCAAACTTGCTGCCCCAACACCCAGCAGCCAAGCAGAAGGCTGCTCTCCTTCACCAGCTCCTGGATGCCGTTTTTGCAGTGCTTGTTGCAAACGATGTTTTATTAATAGATGCATCTTCGTGCAAAACATTAACCAAGGCTACTCGCCCCGCCACTGATAGCTCAGCTGAGAATCAGCCACAGGCTTAGCAATTGCACGCCAAAACTGCACCTCTTTTTCCTTACGGTACAGCATCTCCCATTTGTTGCAACGAACCGGTTTGGTTCCCTGCCACAGAAAGCTGCGCATTAGGTCC
>NW_009221692.1:6168-10374 GCF_000690835.1 Fulmarus glacialis
GAAGGCTGTGTAATGGACTCAGAGCTCGGCTAATTATTTTTGGATAGTCCCATTACGGGGGAAATCAAAACAGAAATTCTATTCTTCAACCAGCTCTGAACACGTATTAAATAGATAAGAAATCCTAACAGGGCAATAACTTTAATGCAAAGCTATTAATCACGAGCAGCACTTCCTCACAGCTAAGTGTCACTGGCTATTACTTGTATTTCATTTATCATCATCAAGTTGAGAAACCCCTGGTCCAGGAATTAAACTGTCAGGAAATAAGTTGTCTTTTCTCACGGCTGATTGTGTTTTATTGCTTAATTATCTAGCTCTTGTTGAGCTGCTTCCTGAAAGCAATTCCTATTCTGCACCGCGCCGCCTCTTGTGTCACTTTGGTGGCATTTCCATGGGTGTGTAGCCACGTCTCCTTCCTGCTGGTCCCTGCAGCCTCATGGGCTTAAGTTGCCTGCAGAGCTCTCTCCTAGCCCAAAACTAGGAGGCCATCACAGGTGAGGGCTTGCAAGGGGCCACCAACCCTTAAATCACCCAAGGTGAGGTCTGCAAGGGGCCACCAACCCTTAAATCACCCAAAGTGAGGTTTGCAAGGGGCCACCAACCCTTAAATCATCCAAGGTGAGTTGTCCCCACCTGCCTTGTGGTCAAACCTCACCTTGGGAGGATGGAAGGAGAGGAGCAGAGCTGGGTGCTCACCTCGCTCACGCTCACGTTGTAGCCAAAGGGGCTGTCGATGATGGGGGGGTTGTCATTGACATCGAGGATGTTCACTCGCAGAGTGTGCTCCTTCCTCCGGGGAGGCACACCGCCATCCGAGGCTTGGATCTGTGGGTGGGGGATGGATTTTTCAAAAAAATGCTATTTTTAAGCTCACAGCCCCAAGAAATCAGCCTCGATGCTCAAACCAGAAGAAGCCCAAGGGGTGGTTTGGTGCTTACCCGTAAGGTGTAGTGATCCAGCAGCTCCCGGTCCAGCGGCCGTGCCACAAACACCTCGCCGTAGGTGTTGTTGGTGGTACGGATCTCGAAAGCCCGGCCGATATTCCCTGACGTCAGCGAGAAAGTCACCTGGAAACATCACAGGGAAAAAAAACAGGGCAGGCAATGTGATGCTGTGAGGAGAAAGGAGAGAAAGGTGACCCTACAATAATAAACCCAGCATCGCCTTGGGACGTCTCTGAGCATTTTAAAAGGTCCAATGCATTGGGGTCCACGGGCGTGCCGGCTTATTGAAGCCACCCCAAAGCAAACACCCATGGGCCAACCCCAGTCTCATCCACAGCCCTCCAACGACGCTAGCAATTTTTGGTATTAAGGGTGACGGGACCTCATTAACACCTGTCTGCGTGGTAAAGAGAATAACAAATGTCAGAGAGCTTCCTGCTCAGCCTGCCAAGGGCTTTGCTCCCGTTCCCCATGGCGGGAGAGGCCACAGCTGGTTTTCAGTTTTGACACGTGTCCTGCAGAGCTCTTTGCCCCGGACAGCCCAAGGACGACGTTTTTCCTCTCCCGCTGCACGCCTTGACCGGGGAGCGCCGGTACCCGCTGCACAAACACCCCTGAAGCTGCTGGCATCAACGACCAGAGTTTGCTCTCACAGGGATGCAGAGGGTTGGGAAGATGCCGGTGGAGGCATTTCTGCCTCGGTGAAACACTACCACAGCCTTACGGGCAGCCCCAAACCTGCTGCGCCGGCCTCCCTACCTGCCCGTTGCTGCCTGCGTCAGGGTCGCGGGCCAGGACCACGGCCACCCGCTTGCCGACCGCGCTGTCCTCCGCCACGCTCACGGAGGAGTCGGAGGTGATGTCGAACTGGGGGCTGTTGTCGTTCTCATCCAGGACCGTGATGGTCACCTGCGGGCATGGCACGGGGCTCAGGCAGGGCGCGGGCAGGAGCCTGCCTGGCATCAACAGCCACGCTGACACCCCCGGCAAAATCTCGACCTGCTGCCCCCCCCGCGAGGTGCCAACAGCGAGCGTTGTCCGTCCCGCGTGGGAACGGGCGCAGGTATTTCAGCCCAGGAGCTGAAGCTACATCCTTGTCTGCGGAGGAGGAGGAGGAGGAGGGATGCTGCTTAGAGGCTGGAGGGAGGGCGCCGGTGCTGCAGCTCTCAGGTGGTGGATTTTTCTACGGAGCATCCTCTGTTTTTTTTATCCTCCAAATAGCTGGGCATGGAGTAACTCACGCTGCTGCAGGGTGACCCTTTCCTGCTAAGCTTTTCACAAGCAGCAGTTTCATCCGTGCTTACAGCACCCGAGGTTGGTCACGATTTGCTGAAGAAGTCAGCAAAGAAGTCACAAAGAAGTCAGAGCTGCCTGTATCTAACTAAACCAGGGCAAACTGGCCATATAGAAGACCTGAGCTCCCTCCTGGGAAAAGGCTCATGGGCAAGTGAGAGACTGGGCAGGAGATGCTCGGAGAGGAGGCGACCAGGGACCGGGCTACCTCGGCCACAATTAGCCAGAGGAAATGCTCTCATGGCATTTGTAATCAAAGAGCTGCAACGCTACACAGAAATGAGAGAGGAAAAGCCTTTCTGTTCCCGGGGCTCTATTTATGGGTGCCCCGAGCTCCCAGGTGCGGCCAGGCTGAATGCGACAACATCCCGGAGGAAGCCGGGGAGCGAGTTGCGCGTCTCGGGGTGATTCGGTTATTGTTGCCGCTGAATTAAAAACAGAGCGCCAGGAACGGGGAGAGCCCATTCAGCCGCTGCGATGGATCCGGCAGCTGCTGTCCCAAGTGCCAGATCAGGGCGTTGGGATTTCTGCTGGCCGGCACCACGTCCCGGGGGGTGTCACAGAGGCTGGTGCTGGTGGGATGGGGCTGGAGACCTCCGCCCTGGTCGCTCCCCGCAGCTCCATGTGGAGTTCGGGATGGACCCTGGCCCCCAAAGTGCTGCCAGCATGACGGACATGCTTACCTTCTGTCGGAGGAGAGCAGAGGGGGAAACAGAGAAAACAAAAAACCAAGAGTTAGTGGGGGATGAGGAGGTGCGGGCACACGCGAGGGGCAGTGGGCTGGCCCCGCATCCCACTGTGGCAGTGCTGGGGGCCGCAGATACCCCCCTGCGGTGATTTGGAGGCTCCCCTGTTGCTGCATCCCTGTTTTTTTCTGGATAAGCTTGGTAGATTTGTCCCTTGCCCTGGGAGAGGCTCAGACAAGAGCATGGCAGTGTGCGGAGAGCAGGGCCGCCGGCACCCGTTGGTGGGGACAGGCAGCGCTTGCAGCATCGCTGCCTTTGTCATCCAGCATCCTTCTTAGAGGGAACAGATGCACCAAGGCATAAGAGCGCTCAGAACGCAGAGCGCTGCCCACGGCTGCGGGCAAGCCTCCGGTTTCAACCCCCCCCGGGGTCCTGCTCCTGCAGCTGGCCCAAACCAGCACAGTTTGGGTAGTGCCAGCCGAGCTGCCCCTGCCCGCGGCACGGGGACCAGGCTCGCCCTGCACCCGGCGTGCCTCCTGCCCCAGCAGAGAAATGCAAATCACCCCCCTGCTCCGCTGCCTTTGAAACTGCCAAATATAACCCTCTTAAACATAAACCACCACAAAGTATTTCAAGGTCCCCAAATTTACCTCCCTCAAAACTGTTTTAGCTTGGTAAGCAACTTGCAAACTCTACACCCCGTGACATGCAGGAGCTAAAAGGCACCGGTCCGTGCTTATGCAAATGCAGGGTTTCCCCCAAATCAGGGTTTCCAGACCCCGGTGGCTGGAGCAGAGAGGACAACCAGGACATGCTGTCCCATGCCAGAGGAAGAGGGAGATGACCTGAGGTCAGCTCTGCCCGTGCAAAGGATGGTGGGGAAGTGGGTAGAAGCTACTCACCACTGTAGAATCAATCTTTGGTCCTCCATCATCGGCCACCACCGTCAAGGTATAGAAATCCCCCTTCTCTCGATCCACCTGGCCTTTGACCGTGATCACGCCCTGCCAAGGATGAACAGCTATGTCAGCCACCAACACCAAAGTCCACAATGGACAACCAGGAGGGACCACGCGGTGGCTACTTACAGTGATCCCATTGATTTTGAAGAGGGAGAGTGCCTGGGCGTTGGTGTTGGGGTCAAACTTGTAGGTGATCTGGTTGAGGTTGTCGATGGAGCGGGCCTGGACCCGGAGCACCTCGGAGCCCAGCGGGATGTTCTCCACGATCACGGCCTCATAGCTGCTGTTGGAGAACTGCACGGCCTCGTCCAGCTCGTT
>NW_009221692.1:10405-14952 GCF_000690835.1 Fulmarus glacialis
CGCTGCAGAAGCCCTGGTTGTTGGGGGGTGCTTGGTCCGTGGCAGAGACGTTCATCAGGTAGCTGGTTTTGGTCTCGTAGTCCAGGTACTCGATCGTCGTGATGAGGCCCGTGCTCTCATCGATCTCAAACTTCCCTTCGGCGCCTGACAGGATTTTGTAGTTCACCAGACCGCCGTTCCCTGGGGCAGGAGCAGGAACCACGGTTGGACCAAGCATCCCAAAGAAGCAGGCACCACCGACGCCGACCCCGACCATGGAGCAGAGTCCATCCCACATGGGGACTTCAGCCCAGCCAAGCCAGGATCCGTGCAATGGCTGACTTCACCGCTTTCCCTCCAAACTGGATGTTTCTGTAAGCTCACCCCCAGCTTCCTACCTGTGTCTCGGTCGGTGGCCCGGACCACCGCCACCGAAGTCCCTATCCCCGCCGTCTCCCGCAGCCCCAGGCGGTTGTACTGCCGCTGGGTGAACACCGGCACCTCATCGTTAACATCTTCCACGTAGATGATCACCTGCGAAAGGCCCCAGAGAAACCACGGGTCAGCCGGGCAGGCTTGTAAACCCTCGCCAGCTGCTTACACTTGCGAGGGGAAATAAATATATCCTTCACGGCACTCATCTGCAGCGCAGGAGAAACGTTATCTCTGCTACAAACACCACGTGATGGAGAGTGAACACACACAGTTTAACATCACAGATTCAAACAAGCCCAGTGGTCGGAGTGACTCAGTCCTTCCCTGGCCGGAGGGAGGTACAGTCTGTATATTAATTCCTCCGTGCTTCGGGATCCCCTGCTAGAAACCTTGCAGTTAGAGACCCTGCAATGTAGAAACGCTGACGACTCGGTGGGAAATTTTGCTCAAAGGTCAGCAGGTCGACCTGCATTTTCTCCCCTTTCCCCAGGGAACATCCTTTCTCCTCCTGGTTTTCTGCTTGCTGCTGGTGCTGTGGGCACGTCACGCTCGGCCAGCGCCCACCATGAACTCAGCGGGTCTAAAAATAGATAGAACCAGAGGGCTGGGTTCGTGGGAACCGTGGGAAGCTGGTGAAGCACTGCTAAAGATTATTGCCACTAGGTCCTGGCTTATTTAAACAGATGCCTGGCCAGGAGACACGGTTTCCAACGGGCTGAGGCTCAGCTCTTCCTCCCGGCAGCAGAGCCGCATCTCGCTGGGCGAGCAGGACTCCCTCTGACAGCGACTGCCGTGCCATTTAGCAGCCTCCTCGCACCGAAATGTCACAGGGAAAAAAAAAAAACCCAACAAAAAAACCCCAACAAGCTCTTCTCCACCCACGGGCAGCCCCCGGAGACTTTCTGTCAGCATTTCCATGCCAGATCTCTCAAACTTCCTGCACGCCTGCAAGGGCTGGAAATGACTGCCCTCTGATGAAGCATCCCAAATATTTTGCATGAACTCCTCCGCCGCCCAGCCCTGCTGCCCACCCCTCGGTGGCCGCAAGCTCCTTACCCGCACGGAGCTCCTCATGGGTCCCTGCTCCGTGTTGTAGGCTTCCACCTCCAGGACGTGAGAGGAGTTCTGCTCCCTGTCCAGGTGCCGAACGCCTCGCATCACCAGCCCGGTGCTGGGATTGATGCGGAAGTTGTTGTGCTCGTTTCCTGGAGTGGGGGGAAAGCGAGATGGATGCTGCCCACCACCGCTGCATCAGTCCTGGCGACACACCGAGCCTTCCCCGGGGGGGCTGCCTCCGAGGCAGATTATTGAGCAAAACCCAAGTCCCCATCACCTTCAGCTACGTCAGGCTCAGCTCAGCAGGGTTTGGCCCTGGTCAAGCCAGGAGCTATGGCATCTAGGTGTCCATCAATGACAAATCATCCCTTGGCAATCAACCCTAATGCTGAAGTTTTGCTCAGGGGTGGGGGAAATGTTTCTGTGGGCTGCAAAGTGCAAAAGGATGGAGAGCGCAACGAGGCTGTGTGTGCGGCTGGTGCAAACGCACCGATGCACGAAGGGGCCCCTGGACTTACCCTTGACAATCCTGTACCACACTCTCCCGTTAACGCCTTCATCCGCGTCTGTGGCTTTCACCTTCGTGAGAAAAGAAAAGCAGTGAAGGTGACGAGCAGAGATTTCCAGACCGTGACAAGTCCTCCCACCCTGCCCGAGGCTGGACACCCTGCTCTTCCACCTGAGCCAAGGAGCTTACCAACTGCAAAGCACAATAAGTTACCCTCCCCTCGTCACCGGAGAGCAGGGATAGCGAGCTTGGGAGCCCTCGGCTGCCAGGTTAGCTGTTGGATGGGCTCGGGGTGGGAGCTGAGCCATGAAATCTGTGGGTGCCTCCATCGGTCCTGCCCTGCACGCCAATGTTCGCCCCGGTGGAGATGCTGCTGGGGACGGAGCCTCGCTGCCCGCAGAGCTGGCCCGGGCCGGGCAGGGAGAGCTGCTCCCACGCCTGGTGGGCACCCAGCCCACGGCATCGGGGTATATCACGCGCCGTGTTAAAGGAATGGCCCACCTCTTGGCCAGCACGCAAGCACCCCCCTGGGTCTATTGGCTCTGAGAGCTGCTTGGATTTGCCCTCTCAGTGCAAGCTATTGCCAAGTCACCCAAGCAGCAGCATATGCAAAAAAATACTGAAGGAAACATGAATGCAACCAGCCTAGCGCACGCTGGCGGTCTGGACACTGGTCTGAGTCCTCACAAGACCCCGAGCAGAGGGTGGGAGCACCCCTCAGCCGTGATGCACTGCACGGTCCGTGCACGTGCCGAATAAGCCATCCACCCCGGGAAACCGAAGACACGGGTCCCCTCTGGTGTCGCTGAACAACACTGCAGTGCTTTCCCTGCAAACCCCAGCCAGCAGCCTGCCGGCCCCGGCAGCTGGGAAGCGGGACCCGGCAAGGGACAGCGGACCCTTGGCTTCTTCCCCGGCTGGCATCGAGCCGCTGCATCTCCCCTCCGCAGAAACCGCTTCCCACAAAGCATCTAAACCACGACCGCAGCGGTGGCTGCTTGCAAATCACCGAGGTGAGGACGTGGGGATGCTTTAGCCTTTATTCTCCGGCTGCGCCCCGGGAAAGGCATCTTCTGCCACATCTTCTGCCTACAAATATTACCCAGAGGTTTCCTTTCCCAGGCAGGTGGGGGTTTGCGCCCAGACTTGCACTGAAAAGAGGAGGAGTTGCTGCAAAGGACGCACGTGCAGCGAGAACAGTGAGGCCATTTACAGGGGCTCAGCTTTAAAGCCCTGGGCTGGCTTTCACCCACAGCCCCATACAACACTTGCAGGAGTCAGAGATGCTCTTGCAAAGTGCAATTTTGAGATGCCCTGAACTGCTTCTTGTTCCCTTCCACCAAACCAGCCCATGTCAGCAGAAATCTTTGAAAATGCTGACCCTGCGCTTGCAAACTACCTGCATTTCCCACCCGTGTGCCATGCATGCTGTTTTCCTCTGTCCCAGACTGGCTCGCGTCTTGCTTATAGCTGGACACAACCTCCGTGTTTCACCATGGACCCAGCACCTTCTTTTCACAGCAGAAAGCCCTCTCTCCCACACCAGCTCTTCCACCCTCAGGGCTCCCCGAGGCCATTTCTGGGCAGGAGCTGGGCTGTCTCCTCTCCCATGTGATGGATGGACCCAGCAGGCAAGCAACACCCAGGCAGACCAGCTGCCTTGGCACGGCGAGACCAGCCTGCCGCACGCACCGGTTCCCTCCCGGGAAAAGCTATGCCATCAGCCAAAACACAGTGCTGGGGCGACAGCGGTGGGAGGGAAGCCTAAGGGATGGGAGACAAATCTTTGCAGCTTTTTGTGCCGTTCCCTGCCCTGCCGTGCTCGGGAAAATGCATTTCAAGGTGAGCGAACAGGAAGGTTTTCGACATGATAAGCACTGGATGGGAGCAGCAAACCGCACCCTGCAAACACCTCCTTCGCCACCCTTTTCCCAGCTCACCCGATTGCTGCAGGCAGCTCCAGCACATAAACCAGGTGAAATGGCTCAGCCCAGGCATTTGGTTTTCATTAAAAAAAAAGTAGCTTGCATTAAACCAACGGCATGATCCTGCCGCTGCCACGGCACAGCCTGCTGCCGAGAAAAAGCTCGGCTGCTGCTGGTTTGACCCACTGAGGTCCCAGACGAGATGAGGTACTTTGACAGACTGTCCCAAATTTCGGAAAACAATTTAACTTGAGTGCAACCGGTGGGAGAAAAGCTCTTTCTGCTGCAGGTGCAAAGCACCTTGTGCAGCCGAGCACCAGTGCCTCCAGCCTGCTTTATCCCCCTGCTAGAGTGAGCGGGCTGCAGGCAGAGCCAGCCTTTTGCAGGCCACCTTTCAAACACCCCCAGCTACTGGAAAGGGGTCAGAAAAGGAGGAGGAAGGCGGGGGAATAAAAGGATGGAAAAAAGCAGGCGGCTTGGCGCAGAGTTGCTGGGAAAAGGGGGAGCAGGCGTGCGGAGGGCAGCCCGCCGCCCTCTCCCCGGCGCGGGGGGCTCGGCCCACGACCGTACCATTCAGCCTTCCCGCAGGGGCAAAGCCCTGGGAAACACGTCCCGGGGGTCTCGACCCCGAGCCCCAGCGGGGC
>NW_009221693.1:0-2091 GCF_000690835.1 Fulmarus glacialis
CGGGGAGAGCGGGAAGGAGGGGGAGAAGAAGAACGGCAAGTACGAGAAGCCGCCGTTCAGCTACAACGCGCTCATCATGATGGCCATCCGGCAGAGCCCCGAGAAGCGCCTCACGCTCAACGGCATCTACGAGTTCATCATGAAGAACTTCCCCTACTACCGGGAGAACAAGCAGGGCTGGCAGAACTCCATTCGCCACAACCTCTCCCTCAATAAGTGCTTCGTCAAGGTGCCCCGCCACTACGACGACCCGGGCAAAGGGAACTACTGGATGCTGGACCCCTCCAGCGACGACGTCTTCATCGGGGGCACCACCGGCAAGCTCCGCCGGCGCTCCACCACCTCCCGGGCCAAGCTGGCCTTCAAGCGGGGCGCCCGGCTCACCTCCACCGGACTGACATTCATGGATAGGGCAGGATCCTTGTACTGGCCTATGTCCCCCTTCCTCTCCCTGCACCACCCCCGGGCCAGCAGCACTTTGAGTTACAATGGGACCACGTCCGCCTACCCCAGCCACCCCATGCCCTACAGCTCAGTGTTGACTCAAAACTCCTTGGGAAACAACCACTCCTTTTCCACGTCTAATGGGTTAAGTGTTGATAGACTAGTCAATGGAGAGATACCTTATGCCACTCATCACCTCACAGCAGCAGCTCTGGCCGCCTCAGTGCCGTGTGGCTTGTCAGTTCCCTGCTCCGGCACCTATTCCCTAAACCCCTGCTCTGTAAACCTCCTAGCAGGACAGACGAGTTACTTTTTCCCCCATGTTCCTCACCCTTCAATGACTTCTCAAAGCAGCACTTCAATGACGGCCAGGGCAGCCTCCTCCTCCACGTCGCCACAGGCGCCCTCCACTCTCCCCTGTGAGTCCTTAAGACCTTCTTTGCCAAGTTTTACAACGGGACTTTCCGGAGGACTTTCTGATTATTTCACACATCAAAATCAGGGGTCTTCTTCAAACCCTTTAATACATTAACATCCATGGGATCAGACTGTAAGTGAACATTTTACACACGTTTGCATTGTAAATGATGATTAAAAGAAAAAAAAAAGCAAAACAAAAAAGTCCAGGTATTTTTTATTAAGTTCCCCCATTTTCTGTACGTTTGTTCAGTCTTTAGGGTTGTTTATTATTCCACCAAGGTGAGGAGTGTCAGCAAGGTGCAATGTGGGGAGATTACATTGTAGACTATGAAGTTTGGAAGACAAAATTATAGTAGAATGTGTATCTAGTGACTGCTTTTGCAATTTTTTATTCAAATACGATAAGTCTATCACTAAAAGCCGCCAGATTCTCCATGTTTGCAGTATTATAAGTTATCATGGATATGTCGGTGGGTGCAGACCTTGAAAGAAAAAAAAAACCACCACTAAATTTATGAAAGCTATAAAAAACTTAAAACGTAATTTGTATTTAAGCAGAATTAATGCTGAAAGATGCCCAAGAACTACATTTTGGCCATTTATTATTTTATCCTTTTCTTTACTGAACTGCTTTTTTGGGTTCCTTTTTTTTTTGTTTGTTTGTTTGTTTGTTTACTTTTAGACCAAAGATTGGGTTTTAGAAAATGCACTCAGTGTACGGAGTAATTTAAAAAACAGCAACATTGTTTCAGTTTGCAGCACTGCCCGTTCAAATGAATCAGAAGGGGACAAAATTAATGATTGCCTTCAGTTTGTGTTGTGTATATTTTGATGTATGTGGTCACTAACAGGTCACCTTTATTTTTTTTCTAAATGTAGTGAAATGTTAATACCTATTGTACTTATAGGTAAACCTTGCAAATATGTAACCTGTGTTGCGCAAATGCCGCATAAATTTGAGTGATTGTTAATGTCGTCTTAAAATTTCTTGATTGTGATACTGTGGTCATATGCCCGTGTTTGTCACTTACAAAAATGTTTACTATGAACACACAGAAATAAAAAAAAAATAGGCTAAATTCATATATACTTGATAGTTTTTTTGTCTCTTTTATTAACTAAAATTAATATGCCAGAGGCTTTAAAGTTACAGGGAGATCAGAGCGCTGCTTATTACAGCAGTCCACTATTTTTCACATGCTCCTTTCTCTTCCCCCCCCCTCCCGC
>NW_009221693.1:2111-7050 GCF_000690835.1 Fulmarus glacialis
CCCGATCATATTGTCTTTAACAGCAGTATTTTCAAATGTAAAGAATCAGTGTATTTAATTAAACACCACGGCCACTATTGTGATGTCCGTTTTGGGGCAGAACTCTTATCAAGTCTGCTTAAAAATTGTTAGTACGAGGTAGGGTGTCTTGCTAAAAACTGTCTTACGTTGAAGATGCTTAAAACTGCGTACGTGTATATATATACACATATATATACATACATATATATTTAAGTATATATGCGCACATTAGGAAGAAAACCAAGGTGCATTTTTGCATAGATACGTATTGTTCTTGCGATCTCTGAAATGCGTTGGAAGAGTTATTCTTCTGAAAGATATTAATTTCGACTCTATGATAGTTGGAGATCTATTAACTATGGATGTGTATGTGTGTGTATATATACATATATATATTAGCTTTCGTATAATCATTTGATCAAATCTAGCAAGCTATGATACGTATGTGTACAAAATGCAATCCTTATCTTAAGGGAACACTGTTCCGGAGGTATCTATACTATATGTGTTTATATACTTCTAATGCTGCAAACACTTTGGCTTTAAATGTTGTAAAAGTGGCGACAGATTTTCAGCTAGAGCCTCCCTCCCTTGCCCCCCCGCCCTCCGGACGGGGAAGGAGCCGAGCGGGGCTGAGGTGAAGTCGCAGGACGTTGCAGTGAGGCGGCGGGCTGGCGGGGTCACGTGACGCCTGGCTTGCATACCGATGTTGAAACGTTTTAGGGAAAAAAACCCCAAACCTGTGTGGATGTTAAAATTTAAATTTAAAGTTTAGAAACGGGCTTCTTTTTCGCTCTCTGTCTACTGATGGTGACGCTTGCTGAAGCCCACCAGCCCGAACAAGCGAGCGTCCGCCGGCGTCCTCCGTTGCCCGGAGAATCAATCCATCACTTTTAAGGGGGCAACGCTACGACTAATTTTAAGAAGCATTTAATCCTAAAAAGAATTGGTTTCTTGATGAGTTTAAGGAAGCCTATAAGAGCCGCAACTCTTGAAAATAATTAGAAAACTTGTGCAAAAGGTTTAGGAACTAATTGGATCCCGCGGTGAGTCCGCAGAGGACAAGTTGTTCATTTGTTACGCTGGTGTAGCCTAACCCGGGCTCTGCAGCAGTGCAATAAGCCGGCGACCGCTCACAATAGGCCCAATGAAAAATAATCTCCAGCTCGGAGATGTTATCGCCAACGCTTTAAAGAGCTGATTTTAGGAAGACAGAAAAGAGGAAGAAAAAGAGAAAAAAAATGCCGGGGGGTGAATGAAGAAGGAATAGCAAATCTGAATTCTTGCAAACAGAATATTTGTCACGCTGAAAGAATAAGAGGAGGGAGGGGAAATCTTCCGAAAATAAGTAATAAATAAACAGATGCAAGCAGATCTGCAGGAAAGCGAGAGGAGTGAAAGGTTACGGATGAGAGATGGGACACCCAGCTCTGCACTATGTGGGGGAGAAGGAGAGAAATCTCTGATATTCTTGGCTTTCACTCTCACTGCTGCAATTCAAAATTAATCATCACTATGAGAAAAAGGTTGCTTTGTTTGGGGATGAAGAGATGATACCACCACTTGGAAGCGCCTACCCTCCCCCATATTCTTCACTCTATTGTCATTAAAAGAAGCGATCGCAAAAAAATAAAAAACAAAACTCCTTTGCAGCAAACCTATCGGAAACAATAAAATGAAGCAGGTGTGATTTAAACTCTTGAAGCCTCGAGACCCCATTCTGTATACTTGTGCCTAAGCAAATTAAAAGAATGGCATCTGCTGCAGCTGACAAAGGAAATTATTTATTATTTACCACTTGCGATTGCTTGTGTACTGTAGGAAATCCAATAGCACATACTTAAAGTATTATTTAGTTCACCATGTAAAAAAATCTGCTGACAGTGTACTAAGAGGAGAAAAAAGACAAGTCAGGTTGGAGGAAAGCAGAATCTCCCCATGTCAGAGTTTGGGGTTGGCTAATAAGCATTAATTAGATAAGCGTGATGCATAATAATTCCTGAAAAGGGTAGCCCTGATGTATGTCTTTCCAGACTTCGTTTAAGCAAGCACTCGCTCTCAATGCTCTCCTTTAGGTTTAGTGTAGCAAAGTGCTGCCTAAGCAGTTCAGGTGCCACAGACTTTTCCCTCTTTTCCTTACGCTGGGGGAAGGGTTGGTTGTTAAGCTGGTAATTTATTCACGTTTCCATACACATATTACCAGCAATGAGATTGTCTTTGTGAAGAGAAAAAAAAATGCTGAAGTTGTCATGGATTGTAGCAGGACTGCCAAGGCCCCAAATATGCCTTTACCTTTGCCTGCTCCCCAGCCAGAGAAACTCTTTTGTTCGCTGAGGATGTCTTTCAGGGTAATCTTTGCACAGGATCCTTCGGTACTGAATGTGAGGTGGTGGATTTGGTTGGGGTTTTTTCATTCTTTTTTTTCTTTTCTTTTTTTTTTTTTTTCTTTTTTTTTTTTTTTTTTTTTTTTTTTTTGAAGTAGGCAATAACTCTGTTATCTGATATTTGTTTCCATGGTGTTTTATATGTCAAATCCTCAAGCTAATCTTTCAGGAATTTTTTTTTTTTTTTTAAATGCACATTTCCAGAATGCTACGGTGTCTTATGGTCGATTCTTTAGCGTTTCCTAATTTGGATTGTTTATGGGGAACGGGTGGTCTTTATGGAATTAAGGAGCTATTGTTATTTTCCAAGTTGATGTTTGAGGTGATTAACTTTGTTCGCATAGATCGTAGGAGAAGAAATCTGCTCATCAAGAAACCTCCAATTACGATTTTAGGATTGCCTTCGCAAACATGTTTGAGGGATAATAAACTGTAACTCAAATCCACAATGGGATATTTAGTCAACCAGTTTTTGACATTTTTAAAATATTTTTCTTTTGTTTCAGTAAAATAGCGTCCGTTGTGTGGAACGTATTCTTACGAAAGGGTTTAAAAGAAAGTGAACAATAATATATTTTGCCTTAAACGGCACAAAAGTACTTTTTGGGGGAGTGATAATTTTTTTTTTTTAATCCGGTGCTTCAAAAAACAGTTTAACCGGGACGTCATTTTGCTCTTTATAACTTCTGATGATTATTAAGATTTATGTCAGAAATTATGATTCAGATACACACCCCCTCACCACTTGTGTTAATATGAGGTCCCAATCACCACGTATTCACTATTCACTCAAGCAAAACTCCCACTGAACTCCGGTGACGTTTTGACTGAACCACATCAGAGTTTTGCTTAAGAAAGAACATTGAGCAAGAGTTGCTGTTTTATTAGTGATTATATTATTTAATTATTCATATTTTCCCTTAGGAAGGAAAAAAAAAGTCTGCCTGTAGATAGTCACTGCTATGTACTTAATTGTATAGTCGCGAATAATACACCCGTCCAAGAAAGAAAGTATTTGCGCATATTACACGACTACAAATTCAACGAATGGCAATAAATATGTATACATACATAAAGACACACACAACCCTACAGAGGGTCTATCCATGCACTAGTGTCTGCAGTAGCTGCTCGGCAGTTTTGTGCACGGAAATGCTCCTGTTTTGAATGCACACCCCCCCTCCCCGCCCCGTGGTGAAGGTGCCTGGGTAAATGGGTCAAAAAGTGGTGGAGAACTGGGTTAGAAAGAGGTGAAGGTGAAGATCATTAGAGGTTTTAGGGCTGGCTGTGGCTGTTTTGCTGGGTTTGTGTGACTGTGCCCAGAGGGCGGAGTTCCTGCACATTCCTACCTCACCGGAGAACCTGCCCTCAACTCCACTGCAGCTACTCCAGAGAGATGGGACCCTCCAGAAGAAACCTGCCCAGCAATCCCAGCAAGCCTTCCCGCCAGAAGGGTAGGTGCACTTCAAGAAAACCTTCCCTACTTCTTCTCCCAACAGGCAGATCCATGTGATAAGAATGAACAGAGATGACAGATTTCTGTCTAAACGTACTGTTTCCCCCTGCCCCCCGACAAGCAGATCGCCCGTGCAACCGAAGCACAGTTTCAAAGCACCAGTTACACCAAAACTGCGTGTGCCTAATGTTAGGATAATTTTTTTTGTCTTTTTTTTTTTTTTTTGGTCTCTTCCTCAAAGTGTTTCCTCCCCCGGCCTCCCCCCTCCCCCTCGGGCTCTTTCGTTTCAACCGGTAAGTTGGAAGTTTCTTCGCCGGTTTAGCAGTTCTCATGGTTTATCTGTAGAATTTTTTTAGCTTGTTTTGTTAACGTGCTCTTTGTTTGCTTGTTTGCCACTAACGCCAGAGAAAGTCACACGGGTGCAATGTTGTTTTTGCCTTTTTTAAGATGCCAGGAGAAACTGCCTCTACCTGCAAGAAAGGCGCAGGATGGCACTCGGGGACGGGAGTCCTCCGCCGGCACCGGGTGAGTGCGGATTTTACTCCTCTTTTACACTCAGGAATCAGGCAGCTACACTCGTGATTCGTGTCTGCTGGTATCAGGATGGGAGGGAGCGCGGTTCCCGCAGATCCCTGAGCGTGCCGTGCCTTTTTGGTCACGGTTGAGCGTAGAAATATTACAGGGACTAGGCAAAATTCCCCGCCACGACTCATTCCGGGATGAAATTTGCTCCTGGTTCCATCTCTGCTGTATGAAAGACGATTTTAGTATGGCGAGTATAGGCGGATTCCGTAATGAATTATTTCTAAAAAATCTGAGCCTGTCATTTGAGAAAAAGCTACGGGCTCCTCGCACCTTTCGGGAGTTGTGTAAAGAGCGCTAATATTCCTAAATTCTCAGGAAAGCGACTAAAGGCCGCTAAAATTCTAGGAGAGCAAGGAGAAAGACCTTGTAAAAAGCCGTACTTCTAAAACTGAGCTGGGTTTTGCTCTGAATGCTCCAGCGGAGCGAATGCGCCCTTACAACCACCGACCCGATCGCGGGCAACGTTCCCGTCCATCGGAGAGCTCCAGGCACT
>NW_009221694.1:0-1405 GCF_000690835.1 Fulmarus glacialis
TCCTATTTTCATATGGGTTTTGGAGCGGCGGTTTTGTTTTCTGCTTCAGGCACAGCACAAGGATTATACGAGACGAGATGGGGAGCGAGCGTGTGCCGGTCTGTAAAGCTTTCGTTGTTCCTGTAAGAACACGAGAAGGCAACAGCAAGAGAGAGATCTAAACAATTCCCCTGTGCAAACCAGCTCTGGACACAAGAGCTTTTTAGTTATCATCAGCATTTTGTAAGATTATATTAAAATAAACCTTCAGGCTCAGTTTCCTGCTCCCAAGAACCCCCTCGTAGGATTATAAGGCGCAGAAACATATCCCAGAAATCTCAACCAAGGACATACTAAGAATATTTTCTCCCTGTTCTTGCACAAATGACTGCACTGTAAAAGCCTTAAAACAAGAAAAGAGGTACTAAGATCGGAGCTGTGCAATATGCAGATCCCACAGTGTGTAATTTTCCCTCTTTTCCCATTTGGAACAACCCTCCAGATTGAAGAATTTGCAGCGGAGCCGTTGCTGGACCGATGGCATTTCACCCTCCTGTTGACCTTTCCCACCTCACACATAAGAAACCCCATGGAGAACATCCCTCTGAGACAGCAGAGAGGAACCTTTCTGCAGCCACCACTTTTTTTAAGTAAAGCAACCAGGAGAAAAGTAACCACGGGATCACCCATGAGCTACAGTCCCAGCAACCCAGCACAGACATGAGCACGTAGCTTTTCGAGGGCTGGTTGGCCATGCAAGACTAAATCCACGTACTTAGAGCATGCCAATATATACCTTAAGAGAGCGACTGGCATTAAATCTCCGCTAGAAACCCAACGCCCCCATAATATCTGCCCTAGGAAAAGGGCACCCTGAGCCATAATTTCTCTTCTTCCCTCTGGTCCCCCAGAACCAGGCTTGTTCCTAAGGCTGGGGGGGTCCACACTGGGGATGAAGCAAGGCCATGTGGCACGGCCGGGGCCAGCGCGATGGGCTCGGGGCGCCCGAGCAAGCTCCGAGCAGGAAGAGGAGCCGCACGTTTGCTCTCGAGCTCGGAGCCGGGAGCCTGCGTGAGCCTGCGTGTGTGCGCACGAGAGCGAGCGTCTCAATTTTAATTGCAGCCTCCTTGCCAAGTACAACAAAGTCCGCGTACAAAGAATAGAAGTCATTTTGTCTTAAGGTTTGAATTGTTTCTTTCCCAAGGGGAGGGGCAGGAGGTGAAATCCATTCCTTTATAAGCAATGACTCAGGTGCTACGATCTACCCTGGGCGCGCATCTTGCAAGCCCGAGTAATGTTTTGTGCCGTGTTTTGTTTGACGGCATGGGCCCTAATAATGGGATTATTGTTCAGTTGCGTGCAAAGCCCTCGCTTGGGGTTTTTCTGTCCCCGCCCAGCCCTGCAAACCGCAGCCGCCTTCGCCTTC
>NW_009221695.1:0-370 GCF_000690835.1 Fulmarus glacialis
CCCACACCGGAGGCTGATGGCACTGGCGATCCCCCTGCTGCTGAGGCAGCCCTAAGGTATAATGGACACAGACAAACTCAGTAAAAATGTTGTAACGGGTGAGTTACTGTGCAACTCCCTGGGATGATGACAGTGAGTTTTCTCAATCCCTCAAGCAGGCGAGGGCAGCACCAGACTCAAACACCTTTTAATGCCCAGGTTGCTGAACACCCTGGAGACTCTTACGCAGTCCGTGTCCAGGAATGCTGGGATGAGCTCCGTACATCCCCCTCTGGAGCGAGGTGCCGGTTCCCACCGTGCCGTGGTTCTTCAGCAGCAAGAGAAGCAGTGGCCAGGCAAGGGGGCAGACGGGGGCGGCAGGGGGGCACCA